>NC_133287.1:16370482-16404941 GCF_005239225.2 Populus alba | reverse complement strand
TTTTTCAGGTTTATCTAATATATATATAAAATATTTAATATAAGTATTTAATCATTACAATAAAAAATAAAAATCTAAAAAGCTATTAATGATGAATTTTTTTATTATTGTTATATGATATATCATTAAGTTCACAACGATCAATAAGATCAATCATTTTAATTCTTAAAATTATTGAAATAATTAAATAAAAATAAGTTTCGAAAATCATCTCGCATGTAGCAACACATCACACGATCGAGTTCATGGCTAGGTTCAATTCTATACTATTTTGATTTGGCAAGGCGGTCCATAATATGTTATTAAACACATAATTTAATAATTAAATTACCAAAATAACTATAATTATATAAGAAAAAAAAAAAGAACCCACCCCCGCTCTTGCATTGCAATCCCAACCGTTCCCAACTCTCTCCATTGAATTAAAAGACAACAATTTCCAGTTTCTCTGTTATCTCATTTCATTTCTGTAATTCCCTCTTTCGGTTTCCCCTCCTCCTCTGTCAGTTTACCCTTGGTTTTCCCTTTGTTTCGATTCCATGATTTCTCTATTTTTATCTCATTTGGTTTCTCCCCGGTTTCCCTCTGTCGGTTTCCTTAATTCTCTCTTAATTCCCCTGAGTAGTTGCTGTAACGGCACTGTGTTTTGTAAAGCAAGGTGGTGCTATCAAACTGTTGCATCTGTCTCTCCCTTTGGCCGCACTGGTTTGGCTTCTAGTGGAGCCATGAATTTTTGATTTTACAGCCTGTGGGGAGGCCCAGATTTCATTGGCCTAGCTTTAATTTGTGATTTCTTTAGTCTCAGGAAACAATCGTAGCTTTTGTTTGAATGCATTCTGGGCTAATTAATTTCTCTCGCCATTCCCCTGTTCTCAATAAGCAGGGCACATCACAGATCAATTCTTCTTGGCTTCTGTTGTTTTCGGAAAGAGACCAGAGAAAGAGAGATTTGACGAAGTATTTCCAAGAGATATGTTTGTTTGTAAAGATGGAAAGTGTTTTCCTTTCCTTGTGGAAAGGAAAAACACTTTCCTACGATACAAGACAGTTTTTTTCCTTTGACGGAAAAAACTTGTCCTTTGACCAACTTTCGGGTGTTGCCCAACGTAGGAAAATGAGGAAAATAGATTCCTGGAATCTGGTTTCCTTGAAACAAACAAGGCATAAAGAAAGCTCTTTTTGTTTATTTTTATTTTGTATTAATGTGGATATTAATTCAACGGTTTTAAAATCAACAATTATATAAGTTTTTAGTAACTATCATATTAACAATTATAAAATTTGAACTTGAAATCACAAGATAAATAAATTCTTGATCTTAATCTCTTATCTACGGTTACTTTTTTATTATAGGTGATAGTTTATCAATACGAAAAAACCATAGTTTTAAGACCCGGTTCAGTCCAAGGCAAAGGGGTTTTGGATTTTGACCGGGTCACCGGGTCGGCCAGGTCAATTTATTTAAAAAAAAATCAAAAAAACATTTTTTTAGTAAGAGAAAAAAAAAAATCAACAGGTTTGTGGTCGGGTCTTAACTGGGTCATACTGGGTTTCCCTACCAGAAAATCAATAAATACAAATGGAAATACCGAGGGAATATTTCCGTCGGTAAATTTCCGAGGGATTTTACCGACATAAATATTTTCCGAGGGATTTTACCGACGGAAAAGATTTCCCTCGGTATATATACCGAGGGAAAAAAAATAGAGCAAAGCAAAAAAAAAAAAAAGATGACGTGTCATTTTTTACCGACGGAATTACCGACGGAATTTTTCCGTCGGTAAATCCGTTGGTAAACTGTGAACACTGTTCATCATGTCAATTACAAAGGGAATTACCGACGGAATTTTTCCGTCGGTATTTTACAGAGAGCTCTAGAACTGTTTATCTTCCAATTGCACTGTTAATTGTTTTACTTTACGGACAAAATCACCGACGGATTGAAAATGCGTCGGCGTGTTTTGGCGGTTTTCTGAAAAAATTCAATTGATTTAAAATTTTCATTTAAATATTACAGACGGAATCACCGACGGATTGAAAAATCATCGGTAATTTTTGGCGGTTTCTGAAAACTTTTTACGAAATTAAAAATTTAAATTAAATATTACCGACGGAATTACCGACGGAATAATTAAAAAATATTAATATTCAATTATCCGTCGGTAAATCCGTCGGTAACGCGCCCCAATAAAAAACTTGAATCCGCTTATTTCACAAGAGACAGACTCATTTCTTCTTCTTCTTCTTCTTCTTCTTCTACTACTACTTCTATTTCTTCTTCTTCTTCTTCTTCTTCTTCTTCTTCTACTACTACTACTACTTCTACTTTCTTCTTCACTATATGTAAAAACATCAATATCTATTTCTTTCTCTTCTTTCTCTCCTCATCTCCTTCTCTTTTCCTCCATGCTCGGGTATGTCTTCTTCTTCCTTCTTCTTCTTTCTTCTTTTATCCTCTTAGTTTTCTTTAATTAATATGCTTCAATGAATTTTTTTTCCTTAGCTTCACTTGCAAGTATATTAAGGTAAGATCTTTCTTTTTTCTTATTTTTTCATATTTTCACTATATTTGTTTTTTATTTAATTTTAATTGATTTTGTTCTTAATAATTGTATAAATGTTGTTGTGAGTTTTTTTTTTTTTTTTCATATGAGATCAATTTTTAGTTGATTTATTTATAGGATTTTTTAAATTTTTAGCAATTGCAACTTCATTTTTTTCATATGAATTTTTTAGTTGAATTAATTTTTTTGTTTTATTTATTTGTTACAAAATTTGTTTGAGTTGATTTTTCTTATTCTTTTTTTCCAAGCATTTTGAGTATATATTATACACTGTTGATTTATATTAATTTAATTATTTTATAATTTTATAAAATGATTTTTTTTTAAAATGTTTTTAAATAATTACCGACGGAAATTTCCGTCGGTAAAATCCATCGGTAATAAAAAAAAATTTACCGACGCGTCTGTTCCGCCCGTAAATCCGTCGGTAATATTATTACCGACGGAATTACCGACGGACAAAAAATTACCGACGAGAGATTCACCGATGAAAATTATCCGTCGGTGATTTAGTCGGTAAATTAATTACCGATGGAATATGTGTCTTACGCCGACGGAAAAATTCCGTCGGTAAAACTGTTAAATCTTGTAGTGTTTTTCCTTCTTTTTTTTTTCAAATCAGCCCGGTTCTAGCCTAGGTCGGTCGGATTTCAAATCGACCCACTGGCTCAGACCAGGTTTCAAATCAATTCGAAAAACACTTATTTCGGGAAAAAAATGAAATATATATGCAAGAACATAATATGGGCTTGTTAACATCGTCGGCCACCGTCAATAATTAACAGCAGCGCTTCTCCCTCACGCGCCTCCACCATTGACCAGCATCAGCCATGAATGTAATATCGGTTTGCTAACATCGTTGGCCACCGTCAATAATTAATTGCAGGAGTTGGCATTCTTTTTTCTGGTTTTCTCAGATAAAGAGCCCCCAAATTACGATGTCTCACTTTGCGATAACCAGAACCCGGCCTATGTTTGAATCAGTTGGAGAAATTGCCAATGGAGCTTCTCAAAGGACGGAATAGTTTTAGGGTTACTCAAATTTCTAGTGAAATTTGCACATAATTTGGACATGGCAACGCTTTCTTTCCAATATGACCCTTAGGATCTAAGAAAAAACAAGAGAGAAAAGGAGCTCAAGGGAGATAAATAAAACTCCTGAAATACATTTCTTCGGTAGCAAGATTTTCTTGATCCCTATTAAAACACATTCTTAGATAAAAATCAACAAAAGAACAAGAGTTATATGGGAGTCACACAAAAATCTTCCAAATTTTATTGTTTTTGGGTCTCCGAGTGTTTTTAGTCTTGCATCATAAACTATACTAGGTTTTATTTTCATACATAAAAGCTCCCACCGGGCTTCGAACAATCATACAAAACCCAAACAATTAAACCAGAGTTGTTGGAAATCATGCTCGTGAGAGCTCAAGAACACAACTCCCTTCCCTTTCCCTTCTCAGGCCTCTATCACCCGTCATAGTCCTGTGAGATCATTTCAGTGCTTCATTTCCGATTCCAAAACCATGCATTAGATCCCCTCCGAATTTGCAATGAAACAAGAATAAACATTTTGATTTAATGAACTAATCATCCATCTCTTCCCTCTCCCTAGGTACAGCTCCGAATTGTTTAACTAAAATGTCCACAACCAAAGGTACCAAGTCCTTGCATGGAACGCTTTTCTTATCAATCTCTCCCAAATGTGAGTCACTCCCAACTCTTCCTCCTACGTACACATCAGCTCCTTCACAGATTTTCCCATTTTCATCTCTTGCCATGCAACCCATGAACCCAATATCGGCAACTTGTACCTGCCCACAGGTATTAGGACAGCCTGTCCAGTGCATTCTCACTGGTTTAGACACCGACACTAACCTCTGCACCTCCTCAGTTACCTTCATGGCCCTAGCCTTTGTTTCAATTATTGCTTGCCCGCAGAACTCTTTGCCAGTGCATGCTACCAACCCTTGCATGAGAAGAGGTGGCTCGGGCGAGAACCTGTCTTTTAATAGAGGTTCTTTAAGTAGGGCTTCAATCTTTGAGTCCTCAATGTTGGGAATTATGATGTTCTGCTCCACAGTGAGTCTGAGCTCGCCAGTGCCGTAAATATCAGCTAAACGAGCTAGCTCATCCATGTCATCTGCTTGGACACGACCAACAGGAATGTGAAGACCTGCATAGCTAAGGCCTTCTTGCTTCTGTGGATGGACACCGAAATAGTCCCTCCTTTCCCATTGCTTTTGAACCAAATCTTCAGAAGATTCTCTCTCTAGCTCTTGACGTGGCATTCTTTTTACTACTTCTGACCTGAATCCTTCAATGCCCTGGATTTATACAGAATCCCCGATTTGATCAGAGAGGTGATCTGTGATTAAAGATAATGAACTTCTAAAAGGGAGTGAACGATGCATTAAAAGATGAATGATTACTCACAAGCTCGTCGATCAGCCACATCATTCTAGTCTTTTGCCTGTTCCCTCTGGTGCCAAGATCTCTGTAGGCCTCTAATACTGCTTTGCAAGCTGGGAGCACATCATCAGCTGAAACCCAAGCATCAAGAGGAACTGCCTCTGCACATCGCTTGGGACTAAAGAATCCACCAACCAGCAAATTGAATCCAAACCGCCCCGTCCTTCATAGCAGGCATGTAAGCAAGATCATTGATGTGAGGATGCTCATAAAGATCATGAGAACCCACGACACATACATTCCACTTCCTTGGCCTGCAAAGATAAAGAAAGGTAAGGGTCACTGAAAACAACTCGGCATTTATTGCATTTATGCTACCTAGATTTATATATCGTCTTCTATCTCCTCTGGTTCAGAAAATGTCTCCCCGTGTAAATGACCTATATGGTGCCATAGCATTGTCGATATAGGATTTTAATACTTCATTTCAAATGATTGGACAAATACCCACCAGTGAAGCACAAAACATTATTACCATTTATAGAGCACAAGTGCTTCAGCTCCCATTTCTTCACTTGTTGTATTATTATATGATCCAATAACTAATGAACTTCTTTGCAACTTCCATATGCAAAGCTCTTTACTTGAAACTTTGGCATCAAAATTGAAAATTGATTTGTTTATTAGAAAGCTAGAGAACAATCTGATAATTCCCTCCAGATCATTGGAGATTCTCAATCAATACCCCCCCTCGTTTATTCTAGATTTCGAGCTTCTCCCTAAAGTCACTACAAGGCATTTAAATAAATATGACCAAGTTCAATTCCTTGTGCAATTCGCTCATCATGTCAAGCTCGGACACTTAAAAAAAAAAAGTGAGGAAACTGAGAACTTACAAGTTAGTGAACTCAGGATTCCCACGAGAATTGGCAGTGATAAATTGGGACAACAAGTTGGTATAAGGTCTGGTATCAACAATCTCATCTGGATCAATTCCTGCAAGCGGATTTCCTACAGGGTTTCTCACGTTGTCCATGCCACTCTGCAGGCTTGTCAGATCAACTTCAGCTAGACCCCTTAGTATTTCGGGCACATCAGGCAACACCACACCACGAATTTGCCAGTTTTGTCTCGTTGTTACATCTGCACAGCCATCTTTCCCATATTTCCTGATCACGCTTGCCAAGTATCTTGTTTGTGCACTTGTTGTTACCCCATTTGGTAGCTTTAGTCTCATCATAAATCTACCATCTGATCATCAAACATCAAAAAACATTTTACAACAAAGGATCTTAATTCGTTGACCTAAATATATTGTAACTTTGCAACCTCAAACTTACATTGGTGCTTCCTTCTGTGAAAGAGACCGAGCCACTTGAGTCTAACATCAATATCATCTTTAGTGCTCTTCTCTTTGTCAATCTCTTCCATCGACAATTTAGCAAGCTCCTCGATCCCATTTTTCCATGAAAAGCTTCATTGGCTCTTTCTCTATCTTCACTTTCTCTTGAGGATTAATACCTTGCCTAAACTTCTCTTTCAACACATAGTATCCGTCTTTCTTCTCCACTCTAGGTTCCAACCTCCCTGCCATCCACCCCTGTCTCCGCTGGCTGAGCCACTGTGGGAGGTCCAGCAAAGAGTCTTGTTCTTGGTCTTGCAGAGGAGCTTGGAACTGTGTGTGGCAATTGCGGCGTGAGAAAACGAACTGAAAGTGATGACATAATGATGGAAGATAGTTTCTAGAGAAGTGTGGATTTTTGTTAGTGTTGTAGAGAGAAGTAATGGTGGTGAGAAGGAGGAGAGGGGGCATTTTGTAGATGATGTATGGGACCTTAGGAGGAGAGGAGAGGGCTGTTTTTTTTCCTGAAGGAGGGGACTCTTGGGAGGTGCCAAGGGTCATCTAATTTGTTTGTTTAGCAGGGGTCGGAACTAGAGAAGATGATAGTTGATTTATTTTTTTTCAAACAAATATGGAGATCATGTTAAGATGCTTAACATGAACATCTGATTGGGCATATTTGGCGGTGGATAATTTTGGAGTCCAAACTACTGAAACTTGTATGCCTTGTGCAAAAGAAAACAAAACTCTATTAAATCTTTCTTCTTTCGTTTTAAATGGGATACCTAAGCCTTGATGAAATTTGAGCTTTGAACATCAAATTAGGATGGAGGATGAATTTTTAGATAAAAAGTTGTATTCTTTTTTATGAATTATATCTATGTGTGACAACATATTATTCAATTCTATCTTTTTAACTTTTTATCTTTTTATTTATGTTTCTATCTCTATTAGTTGGTGTCAAAACCTAATGATTCTTAATAATTTTAATTAAAAATCATAAAAATATATATATCAAAGATTTATGATTCTCGATAGTTAGTTATTAAATAACTATAATCAAAAAAAGATACAAAACAAGTTAGGTTTGTGTAAGGATGGATGAAGAGAATCCCTTCTTAAAAAAAGATGTTAAGGAACTAGTATATTATTTTTATTTGCATCAATTATTGTTAATGAAAATTTTGATAGTGTAACTCATGATAAAGTGATCCACGCAAAGATGTTTTGTTAAAGATTCTTGATGAGATAACACTCATAAAAATATTAGAGACCCATGATAGGGGTAGCATACACATAAGATATTCGTAAAAGACAAATGCTGACTAAGATCGATGATGAATTTCTTTCAACCTTAAAAATATAGGAAATGGTTTTAGAAAATTAAATATTTTTCTTAGTTAATTTTATTTTAATTTTTTTATTATTATTATTAGGTTTTTTATAGTTTTCTATTTGAATGGAATAACTTTTTTTTTTTTTATTTTTTTATTCAGTATTAATAAAGCTTTTTAGTTTTTCAATATAAAAAATTATAATAACTTTTGATAAATAAAGACTTATAAAATTTTGAATATTTTGGATTTCTACTTGTAATAATTATAGTGTTTCTAGTTCTTAAGGGTTTTCGCTTCTCTAAGCTGTCAAATTATCAATTATTTAATAGTAATGCCTTAACTCTTAAGTCATTCCCATCCAAATTAAGTCATTATTCGTATCCAAATAAAGGTAAGATTTTAATTTTTCTTCCTTCCAAGTTCTTGGGATGCCTCAATAATGTTTGTTTTGCACAAACCTTTGCCTTTAATTACTCAAAAAGAATATTAGAATGATGAGAGGTTCGTGGTGTTTGATTTTTCCCGAGATTATTTAATAATGTAATTGTGGTTATTTTTTTAAAATAACTTTTCATGCTAAAATATATATCAATGATTTTTTATTTTTTAAAAATTATTTTTAACATAGCATATCAAAATAATTTTAAAAATTAATAAAAAAAAAATTTTTAATTATTTTTTAAAAAAAAAAAAAAAAAAAAACAAGCCAATATTTTCACGAGTAAGCACGTCAATTAAGACCCCTTCATCTTAGAGCGACGAAGAATTGGGTGGGCGCTTAACTTTCGAAAAGAGCCAAGAGACAAGCTCGATCCGCCGCCACAGATAGTTGAGCAAAACATGTGGCTTTCCTAGACCCTCCTCCGCTCGATTCGCCACAAACTTGATCTTAGAGCATGCATTTTTCTTTTAATAAAAAAAAAACAATTCATATGAACGTCCATGGGTAGGCATGCCCATATTTATCATCCATTTTTATATGAGTTTCCGTACAGATCTCAATTCAGCTCAACCCTGGCATTCAGAGTAGGCGTAGCCGTGTCTAGTTGAAGCTCAAAATAGCTACATGTTTGAGCCCATCTTAACCGTACATACAGCCTATACTAAACAACTTGATGAGATTCTCTCGTAAGAACTTCTTGATGGATTCTTTGCTCAATGTTGGTGCATATGCTGGAAAACAACTAATGAACAAAATCCATACCAGGGTAGTCAACTTGAATGATATAAATCAGCGTTAATACATACAAAGTCAAACTATAGAATTCACTTGTGTGGTGATAAAATTACATATTCAAATAAAAGAATTATCTTGTTGATTGACATAGATAAATATAAATAATAAGAGCATCTCTAACCAAAAAAATAAAAGAAGAGCTAAAAGAAAAATATTGTACTTTTAGCTTCTTTTTTTTTCTGTCCACTCCAACCGGATAGCTAAAATGACATCTAAAATAGTTGTTGAACACAGTAAATGTTATTTCTATCTTTCTTTGTAGCAAAAGGCAAATGTAAATATCATTGCTGGCAACCTTTTTTTTTCTTTGTTGATTTATATCTGTTGGCCAACGTCTTCATTTTGTATTTGTTGCCCAACGTTAATCTTTTTCATTTAAAAGCAGAACCAACAGAAGGAAGAAGACAACATTTAAGCAAAACAGAAGGAAAAAAATTTACCTGCAAATTTCACCCTTCTCTCTGATTTAGAAAACAAGAATTAATAGTTCTCCGGTTAATTAATAACATCAATTATGTTAATTAGCTGAAATCAAAAGGTATGTTTGCTTAAAGACTTTTTCTATTATTATTTTTTTTGCATCTCTTGATTTTTATTTGCTATTTGTAATTATTTTTATTTCTTTGTTATTTTATGTTTTTTATATGGTTTAAGGAAGATAATTTTTATTTATATTGTTATCTTTGACAAAATTGAAAGGAAATAATGATGGTAGCTGATATTGATAAAAACTTGAAGTGACATATCTTAAATTTATTTTTTATTGTCTATTTTAATTTGAGGTCAATTATATTTTTGTCTTATTAAAAATGCAACTAAACCAAGTGATTGGATTAATGTTAGAACAAGTAGAAGGTAATTCTTATTATTAATTCACATGTATGGAAACTACAAAATTGCTAGACATTGAATGTGAGCTTCCTTTACACCATTTTATAAGGTTTTAACTTGATTTTTTTTAATGTAGATGAATTTAAATTTTCCAAGCTCTTTTACCAACTTTCTTATAAACGAGTCCGAAGATATTCTCTCTCAACCAAGTTATTCTAATCAATTAATTAATGACTTAACATACTCGAATTTAAATGTCAATACAATAAAAAAAATATATATAAAGAAAGTAAAAACTTCTCATCAGAAGAAGATTGCTTACTTGTCTCTGCATGGTTAAATACAAGCAAGGATCCAATTACAGGAGTTGAACAACAAACAAAACAATTATGGGCTCGCGTACATGCTTACTTTGTAGAGAATGGAGGAAACTTGAATAATCATTTCCAAATAAGCATCTCAAGTAAATGGCAAGAAATAAATAGAGAAGCCGGTAAATTTATTGGATTTATTACTCAAATTGAAAATCATCAGCAAAGTGGAATGACAGAAGAATCAAGGATAATTTTAATATTCATTTTCATGTTAAATTATTTAACACATATTTTAACATTATTGAATTGCTTTAATTTTTTACTAGATTAATGATGCTCGGCAAATGTATGCTTCTTGCGTTGGCAAACGATTTCAACTAGAACATTGTTGGGTTATCTTAAGAAAAGAACCAAAATGACAATTTAAGTTTGCAAGTCAACATCAAAGGTCAAACAAGAAACAAAAAGGTCATGTCAATGCAAGTCCGGCTTCATCAACTCCATTTACTCCCGATTCTATTAGTTTAGAAGAAGATAGTGAACCATTTTATCGAGATAGACCAATTGGTCAGAAGGCTGCAAAGGAATGATTTAAACGTAGACAAGGAAAAGATAAAGTTGGAGAGATAATTGTAACAAATCTCTTACAACAATTCAAAGATACTCTAGTTGAAATTGAGGATCAGAAGAAACAAGACAGGAAAATTATGTTAGAGCAACAAGCCATGATGATTTAACAAAGTCAAGAGAAACAAGAATTGAACAGGATTGAGAAAGAAGAACAAATTATGAAAATGGATATTTCTAATTTGGATCCAATTTCTGTAGCGTATTTTCAAAATAAAAAGTTAGAAATTATGCAAAAGAGGGGTTTTAATTTGTAATTAAATTTGATTGATTTATTGTAATGTAATGTATTTTTAATTAAATATGTAGAAAATTCTTAGTTATTTTAAATATATTGTTATGAAATTGATATCAATTCATAATACTTTTTTGAAGTTCCTCTAACACTTAATAATAATAAGTAGGATTAATTAACTTAAAAGATAACAACCATAATGAAAAAAAACATAAAAAAACTTGAAAATTATGATAACATAAGAAGTTCAAATCTAAAGATTCTACTCGTTGCCATATTGTTCCCATAAATGTTCAATCAAATCTTCTTGGAGTTGAGAACTAGTTGCTCTATCCCTAATTCGATTATGAGTTTGAAGAAAATCATGTAGTTCTGGTATTTCACCATGTGACACTGATATAAAGGAATTGACTTCATGTTCATGGTCAAATCCAAGGTTCATTACTCCTTCATCCTCAATAATCATATTATGCATTATGCAAGCTTTTATAATATATGCAAGCGTTTCTTCATCCCAGTATCAAACATGTCCACGTACAATTGCAAAATGAGATTGGAGCATCCTAAATGCCCGCTCCACATCCTTTCTTGCAAACTCTTACTTGCTTGCAAAATATTTTCTTTTTGCTCCTAATGGTCTTAGGATTGTCTTAACAAAGGTTGACCAATTAGGATAAATCTCATCTACTAAATAGGATCCCGTTAATTGTATAATTAACAGGAGCAGTACAACCTTCAGCAAGTGCTACGAAGATAAGTGACCGATCAAGAACATTAATAACATTTAATGATCCAAGCATTCCAAAAAAGACATGCCATATCCAAAGATCTTGTAAAGCCACCGCCTCTAGAATTATAGTTGGTTCACGACAATCACCGATATATATCTCATGCCATGCAATTGGACATTTCTCTCATTTCCAATGCATACAGTCAATGCTCCCTAACATCCCTGGAAATCCACGATGTTCTCTAATTGATAATAATCGACAAATATCAACCTTGTTTGGTGCCCTTAGATACCAATCACCAAAAACTTCTACGATTGCTTTGACGAAAGCTCTAAAACTTTCTATTGCAGTGGTTTCTCCAATTCAAAGATAATTCATCAGTAAGATCTGCAGGAATACCATATGCAAGTATTCTGTGAGCTGCAATTACCTTTTGAAGGCAAGATAAATCAAGAACACCAAGAGCATATGTCCTTTATTTGAAATATGGATTATGAGCTTCCATTGCATTTGCAATCCGAATAAAAAGACGACGACTTATCCTAAATCTTCTTCGATTGACTTTCAGTGAATTTAGGATTTTCAGCAAAATAATCATTATATAACCTTAACTCACATTCTTTTATATTATAATTGACAATATTGTAACCAAGAATAGAGCCACGATATCCTGTTCTCCGCCCTTGATTATTCGATTCTTCTTCAGCAACCACAGCGGTAGCAACTTTAAAAGCAAACAAAGGAGTGTCATCATCAAAATCAAAAGCATCATCAAAATTAAAATTAGAATGATTCATGATGAATAATTTTAATGAAATATAACAAAGATTGGAGAGAAGAAAACGACAAGAAAATTTTTTAACGTATTTGAAAATATTTATAGATGGATTATTTTTTCAAATTTTAAAATCTTAGAATGTTGGCGATAATTTTTTCAAAATTTTAAATTTTAAAATTTAAAATGTTGGCCGTCATTTTTTCAAAGCTTGAATTTTTTTTTAAAAAAAATGAAAATCAAAATTTAAAAATGTTGGCAATTTTTTTTCAAAGTTTGAATTTGAATTTACTTTTAAAAAATTAAATTTTTAACAATAACATATAAAACTTAAAATTAAAAATATTCATATAAATAAATTTTAAATTATATCTTTTAACTTTCATATTACTTCATTAATTTTATATTACTTTTATTAATTACTCATATTAATTATATAATTAATAACATCATAATTATATTATATATAAAATATATAAATTAGTTATATAATTATATTAAAATTAATTTAACATAAAATATATTAAAATATAATTGGCTTTTCTAAATAACTTTTTACTAGCCTAGATTGAATGGGTGGGCTATTAAACAGATATTTAACCTCAAAATACTAGTTAAATTGAATACTATATTGGGTAGTGTCACGGTCTTTGATGTCAAGGACCAATGGAAGGTGTACGGTCTGTTTGCGGATACTAGCCCACTTAATCCCACTCCCAGCCAATTTCCAAGAATAATTATAAAAGCCCGTTTTGTTTAGAAATATAAGTCAACCTGTATTTTTAAAATAATTTAATTATTTTTTATTAAATTTTATATATATATATATATATATTTCACATCGTTTTATTAAGTTGATTTTAAAAATAATTTTTAAAAAATAAAATAAAAATTATTTTAATATATTTTAACATGAAAAACATTTTGCTGTATGTAAACAGTGAATGTCATAGATCCGTGACTAATGAACACAAAAACATTCGCAGTTCATTTTCCTAATCTGCCAAAGAATAAAACATAAGTTCACGAACCCCCCCCCCCCCCCCCCCTGCAACAGGTCCTTGAAGATCATGATGAGCCGCCTCCCACCGGTTTGTCCATCGAGTTGTCTCCTCGATAAAATGAGAGTCAGCTGTACTTTCCAGCAATGGCTCATTCATCTTCTTCTCCCATCTACAATGTCGCAGAACCATGAACTGAAACATAACCAGGGAGCACATAGAACAAAAAAAAAAAAAATTACCTCCGAAAGCAAGGGAATTCGAGAGTTGAAATACCAAGATTTAAATCCGCTAACCTGGGGTTGCGATGAACACGGCCTCCCTCCCATCTCTCGCAATCAACCACTCAAACTAAAGGAATGGCGCAATTGCTTATTAACAAATGAAGCTTCTAATGAATCAAGATACAACCTATGTTTCTCATCTGTCCACGCAGCAGATGGACCCTGACCCTGCTTTAAAAATAAAATTAAAAAAAAAAGAAAAAGAATAGTAAAAATTTACCACCAGGGAATAGAACACAAGAACTAATTAGCTAATTACGAATGATTAAGACTAATTTTCACGTTAAACACAAGCTACAACAACAACAACGAGTTAAGGAAATTAATTAACTCGCTAACAAATTTCCAAAATCTGACATCATGGGAAAAAAAAAAATTTCCTTTCTCTCTTCCTGGCGTAAAATTTGAATGTTTTTTGTAATGAAACTCTAACAAAAATTAGATAATAAATTATATACGAAAAATTAAAAATATCAAAAACTCACATATCCTGCAAAAACAAATAACCGCTGCAAATCAAGGATAAACGCACAGGCTTTTCTACGTGATCCTTAAGTTCGTTTCCAAAGAAACCAATAAATTAAGAGCGAGTAAAGTTACCGGTCTTGCATTGGCGTTGTCAACGGTTAAACCAGAGGTTCCGGGTTCGTCCGGGTCAACTCACTATTCCTCTTCTTCTTCTAATCCGGTAACGGAATGTCCCCTCTGAGATTCCCCTCCTACATTTATCCGTTAACCGTATTTTTTCTTTCTTACGCCTTATTTTTTTAAAATCTCAGACAGTAAATGTGAAAATCGATTTCCTTTTTTGTCATGTTTGTTTCTTAAAAAATAATTTTTAAAAAATTACTTTTCAAATTTTTCAGTATTTATTTACTATTAAAAAAGTTGGTCAACAAAAAATATTTTCCAGTCAAAAGATAATATGACTTGATTTCTAGGAAAATGTTTCTCCTTTTAGCTGTGTTTGTTTTCCAAAAAGTGGTTTCCGAGAAACCATTTTCCAAACTTTCTTGTATTTGTTTGCCATTAGAAAAGTTGATTAACAAAAAATATTTTTCAATCAAAGAAAAATTTGGCTTGGTTTTCAGAAAAGTATTTTCCTGAAAAATTTGGGTGAAAAACACTTTCTGAAAGTTGTGAAAAATTTAGAAATGTTATTATTTGCTGATTATATCAAATTTGATCCTCAAACTTTTAATTGCTATATATATTTTATTTTGAATATTTATTTTTCAATTTCATCTCTTAAAATTTAATTTTTATATTAATTTTGGTCCTTATTTTTATAATTACTATTTGCTTTTTTCTTATCATTTTTTTATTGAAATTTTTTATCTATCAAATTTGGTCCTCATTCTTTTGATTGTTACTTATTTTATTTGAAATAATTTATGAAATGTTGATTATTATTATTTTAATTTCTTCATCTTTCATTTTTTTTTTAATTTTTTAAATTTGATATCTATTATTTTGATTATTATTTATTTTATTTGAGATAATTTATAAAATTATATATTTTTGTTTTAATTTCATTCTCATTCAACTTTTTAATTTGTAAGATTTGTTCCTCATTATTTTAATAAAATTAAGAAAAATAAAATATTAATAAGTTATATTCCAGTTTATTTTCCATGATATAATCAAATACTGGAAAGTGTTTTCTAACTTATTTTTCATTACACTATCAAATATTAGAAAATATTTTTTTAAAATTTACTTTTTTCAGAATTTATTTTAAAAAAAAAATTATTTTCTAGCAAATAAACTGCCTTAATTTCTCTGGATTTTAATTAGAGAAAAAGAGGCCGAATTAATTTTTCTTGTTTAGGAAAACGGAAAAAGAGAGCGGACGGAGGCATGGCAACGCTTTTACACGTGTCAGAGTCAACAGAACGTTGCCACGTCAGCAAATGCTGATAATATCTTCGGGGTAATGTCAGCAAGATATTTCTTTTGAGCTCGCGCGGCCAATAGCTAGATAGTGGATTATTATTATTATTATTATTATTATTATTATTATTATTATTATTATCAAGATCATATTTAAATTATTAAAAAGACTAAATCATATATTAATTACAAAAAGCCAACCCAAAAAAATATAAATATACTTGGCTGAAAGGTTTTTTTTTTTTGGCATTTAGAAACGGTTGAAAAAATAATAGGAAAAAAAAAAATTGATATGAACTGGTTATCCTAACAACTTGATTAAAAATTCGGTTGAAATTCATTGATTTTTTTTATTAAAATAATATTATTTTAATTTAAAAAAAAAATTAATCCAAATAACTTAATCAAAATCCAAAATCCGGGTCTTAGACAGGACTAGGTCTAAAATCTATGATATAAACAGTGTTTTTTTAAATCTCTTTCAATTATTTTTTTAAAAAACTGGATTGGATTTGTTTCCACGTGGAATTCGATCTTGCCAACATTAAACTTCCTAAAAGGCAGAAATCTAACAGGAAGTCTCTCTCCAGAGGGCATGCTACGTCGTCTACATTATTGTTGCAAATAGCATAGTCTATTAAATTTGGTAACGCGCAGGATTGCGAGACGAGTTACACTCATTGTGTGTTTTTTGATAATGCAGCATTGTGTTTTCATAAAATATTCTTTAATTAAAAGTATAGTAAATAATTTTTTTATAATATTTTTATTTTTAATATAAATATATCAATAAAAAAAATATTAATTTAATATCTTTTTTAAAATAAAAAACATATTTAACTGCAAAAACAAATACATCCACACACCCTTTTTTATTCAATTATATCCAGTATGATTTCTCCTCCCCGATATTCACCGCAAAGTAAAAGTTTATGATAAGCAGCAGCAGCAATTGAAGGAGTCAAGTGATGAGCTACAACAACGGAATGAGCAACAGCTGGAGCCGAGAAGATCATGCAGAATTCCTAAGAAGAATCGCAGGTTTATTGAGCTGTGAAGAGCCAGTCAAGGGAGGAACGAGTCAAGGGGGTCTTCTCACTGCAGTGCCTTAGTGCACGGGAGGAAGGAGTCAAGTTTTATTCAGCAAATAAATGCCAGCTATGTAGCAGGAGTCATCCTGATTTTATGTAGTCGTGCCAGTATTTTAGGAAAGTTGTTATTTCAATTCCTGTATTTAAACTCTGCTATGAGACAGAGAACGGGGGCATTCAATATTCAATAATATCAATTGTGGCTTATTCTCGCCCTAAGCAGAATACATTTGTGTTTGTTTCTTGTCTTTAATTACTTGCTGTGACAGGGACCTATCAATTGGTATCAGAGCCAGGTTAACAATGGCAACAAACAAGGAGCGGATAGAAATTTTGGAAATCGGATTGGGAGGTCTGCAAGATGGAATGAACCGAATGGAAATTACTCTTGTTGATAGAATGCAGCAGATGGAAGTCAACATCAATAAGCTGACAGAGGCGTTACTGTCCAACAAAGAAGGATCCAGCAGCCAATCCATTGAGCGCAATGGACGCCCGCGCTATCAACGTGAAGACATTGCAGAACGAGCTGAGGGGAACAGACAGATGTTCTCTTCAAAACTGGCGAAGCTTGAGTTTCCCATATACTCGGGCAATGACCCCACTGAATGGTTCAACAGAGTTGATCAATTCTTCGAATACCAAGGTACTGTGGAAACACAAAAGGTGTCATTGGCATCTTTTCATCTTCAAGGGGAGGCGAACCAGTGGTGGCAGTGGCTGCGACGTGCTTACAAAAAGGAAGACAAGGAGATGACATGGCCAATTTTTGAGGAGGAATTATGGGCAAGGTTTGGACCACCAGAATGTGAAGATTTCGATGAAGCACTGTCAAGGGTGAGACAAGGGGGCTCACTACGGGAGTACCAAAAAGAATTCGAAAGGCTGGGTAACCGTGTGCAAGGCTGGACGCAGAAGGCATTGGTGGGAACTTTTATGGGAGGCTTGAAACCTGACATTGCAGAAGGGATTAGGATGTTTAAACCCAAATCCTTGAAAGAGGCAATTAGCCTTGCCAGAATGAGAGATGAGCAATTACTTCGTCAACGACGTAAGCCATTTCCCATTAGTCAGAATCCAATTGCTTCTTTTTCACCCACAAAATCACCAGCAGCAGCTATGCCCATGAAACGCCTGGCGTGGGACGAGATGCAGAAGCGCCGATCGCAAGGTCTCTGCTTCAATTGTGACAAAAAATTCACTCCTGGCCATAAGTGTCAAAGACCCCGTTTGTTGCTACTGGAAGGAGACGAAGAGACACATCTGCAAGATGACGAAGACTTCGAAGATGATGAACCACAAATTTCACTACATGCTCTTACTGGCTGGTCGACTGCCAAAACAATACGCATCATGGCAAGAATTGGAAATCACGAATTGACTGTCCTCATTGACAGTGGCTCCACCCACAATTTCATTAGCGAGCGGATTGCTAATTGGCTACACCTACCAGTGATACCCACACAGCCCTTCAACGTAAAGGTGGCAAATAGGAATCCATTGAAGTGTCAAGGCAGATTTGAAAACATACACGTCCTACTTCAAGGTATCCCATTTATGCTGACTTTATATGCCCTACCTTTATGTGGGTTAGATTTGGTTTTGGGAGTGCAGTGGCTTGAACAATTAGGAACAGTAGCCTGTGATTGGAAGAAAATGACCATGGAATTTATGTGGAAGAATCAGATGCAAAAATTACAGGGAATTGACAGCCAACACATTCAACCCGCGTCTCTCAAGGATTTATCGAAGGAGCTGCGCCAAAGCAAAACGATGTTTGCTATCTGTCTACAAACCGAAGCCGAGATGCCTGTTAGCAAAGTTGAGTCTGAAATGCAGCAGATGTTGAAGGAATTTGGAGATATTTTTCAAACTCCAGCTCAATTGCCACCGGTCCGAGAGATCGACCACACCATCACTGTCAAAGAAGGGACAAAACCGGTCAATGTCAGACCCTACAGGTATGCCTATTTTCAAAAAGCTGAAATTGAAAAACAGGTTCAAGACATGTTAAAATTGGGTTTTATAAGATCAAGCACTAGCCCTTTTTCATCACCTGTTTTGTTAGTCAAAAAGAAAGATGGCACATGACGTTTTTGCACAGATTATAGAGCACTTAACTCAGTAACTGTTAAAGATCGATTTCCTATTCCTACAGTAGATGACATGTTAGATGAATTGCATGGGGCTGTTTATTTTACCAAACTAGATTTGACAGCTGGTTACCATCAGGTTAGGGTAGCACCAAATGATATTCATAAAACTGCTTTTCACACTCATAATGGTCATTACGAATACTTAGTCATGCCATTTGGTTTGTGCAACGCACCCTCTACTTTTCAAGCCCTTATGAATGCCATATTTCGACCCTACCTTCAAAAATTTGTATTAGTCTTTTTTGATGACATATTGATCTATAGTCCCAATTGGACCATGCATCTTGAACATGTTCGCAAGGCTTTTGAAATTCTAAGGCAATACCAATTCTTTGCGAAATTGAAGAAATGTGCTTTTGGTCAACAAGAACTGGAGTACTTGGGGCATATTATTACTCCAATGGGGGTTAAGGTTGATCAAGCAAAAATCCAGGCTATGCTATCCTGGTCAAGACCTACTAATATATCTGAGCTTCGTGGATTTTTAGGTCTTACAGGTTATTACAGGAAATTTGTCTGCAATTATGGAATTCTTGCTCGACCGTTGACATCCTTGTTACGCAAAGGTCAATTTGGCTGGAATGATGAAGCCGAGGCAGCTTTTGAGGCATTAAAGACCGCAATGACTTCCACCCCAACACTTGCCATGCCTAATTTTGCTGAAGTTTTCGTGATTGAGTCTGATGCTTCCGGTGATGGCATCGACGTTGTTCTGACCCAACAAGGGCGGCCAATAGCTTTCATGAGTCGCGCTTTGGGGCTATCCAAGCGTGCATGGTCAACTTATGCGAGGGAGATGCTAGCTATTGTGGTGGCTGTCCAGCTGTGGAGACCATACTTGTTAGGCCGTAAGTTTGTGATCCAGACCGATCAACGCAGCTTGAAGTACCTCTTGGAGCAGCATATTACTACCCCGGAACAGCATAAATGGGTATCGAAATTACTCGGCTATGATTATGAAATTGTGTATAAGCCAGGAAAGGAGAATTCAGCTACGGATGCATTATCACGAATGACGGGAAGCCCTTGCCTTTCGCACTTATCTGTTCCATAAAGTACCGTATGGGATCAGCTTAAGGCCGAAGCTGTTTCTCTTCCTTACATGAAGAAAATTGGCAAGCTCGCTGATGAAAATCCGGGCAGCTTGTATACACGGCGGAATGGGTTGCTCCACTATAAAAACCGAGTAGTAGTTGCCCCCAACTCGTACATCATTCAGCAACTATTATGTGAATTCCATGATTCACCTATTGGAGGGCATTCAGGTGTATTGCGCACTTACAAACGGTTGGCACAACAGTTCTATTGGCCATCAATGGCTCGCATAGTGAAGGAATATGTCGCATCCTGTGACGTATGTCAACGGGTAAAATCAGACACACTGTCACCGGCGGGTTTATTACAACCATTACCTGTTCCCTGTCAGGTTTGGGATGATATTACGATGGATTTTATTGAAGGTCTCCCAACATCGGGTGGCAAGAACACAATTTTCGTTGTGGTTGATCGCCTAAGTAAGTCAGCACATTTCTTGGCATTGGCTCATCCTTATACAGCCAAAATTGTGGCCGAGAAATTCGTTGACGGGGTAGTGAAGCTACATGGTATGCCGCGGTCCATTATCAGTGACAGAGACCCTATCTTTATCAGTCATTTTTGGCGTGAGTTCTTTAAATTGTCAGGTACCAAGTTGAAGATGAGTTCCGCATATCATCCACAAACGGATGGGCAATCGGAGGTGGTCAATTGCTGTGTCGAACAATATCTTCAGTGCTTTGTTCACCAACAGCCAGCAAAATGGAATTCCCTCCTACCTTGGGCCGAATTCTGGTATAATACAACTTATCATGCTTCTACAGGAATGACACCATTTCAGGCCCTCTATGGACGTTTACCACCTACAATTCCCCATTACCACATTGGCATGTCTCCGGTGAATGAAGTGGATCAGCAACTCGCCTCTAGGGACGAATTGTTGAGTCTGCTCAAAACAAACCTGCATGCGGCTAGTAATCGCATGCAACAACTCGCTAATTCTAAGCGACATGATATTGAACTTCAGGTGGGAGATTGGGTTTTTCTTAAACTTCACCCTTACCGTCAACAATCCGTGGTCAGGCGTGTATGCAAAAAATTGGTTAGCCGCTATTATGGTCCTTATCAGATTGAAGAAAAAATTGCCGCGGTAGCGTATAAGCTAACATTGCCTACACAGGCTCGAATTCATCCAGTCTTTCATGTGTCCTTGCTCAAAAAAAAAATGGAGATGAGGTGGTTGAATCAATCGAATTGCCACCTATGTCTGCTGCGGGAGAGATGTTGATTGAACCTGAAGCTGTCCTAGACACTCGTTGGATCAAGAAAGGGTCTCGGTTTGTCGAAGAAATTCTCGTCAAATGGAAACATCTGCAGAATGATGATGCCACATGGGAAGATGCTGTGGCGTTACGGGAACGATTTCAGAATCTGAACCTTGAGGACAAGGTTCCCTTAAAAGAGAAAGGTATTGATAAGCAGCAGCAGCAATTGAAGGAGTCAAGTGATGAGCTACAACAACGGAATGAGCAACAGCTGGAGCCGAGAAGATCATGCAGAATTCCTAAGAAGAATCGCAGGTTTATTGAGCTGTGAAGAGCCAGTCAAGGGAGGAACGAGTCAAGGGGGTCTTCTCACTGCAGTGCCTTAGTGCACGGGAGGAAGGAGTCAAGTTTTATTCAGCAAATAAATGCCAGCTATGTAGCAGGAGTCATCCTGATTTTATGTAGTCGTGCCAGTATTTTAGGAAAGTTGTTATTTCAATTCCTGTATTTAAACTCTGCTATGAGACAGAGAACGGGGGCATTCAATATTCAATAATATCAATTGTGGCTTATTCTCGCCCTAAGCAGAATACATTTGTGTTTGTTTCTTGTCTTTAATTACTTGCTGTGACAGGGACCTATCAGTTTAATATTTTATACCTGCAATTAAATATGAAAAATCACAGCAATCTTCTTCACCTTTTCTTTACAAGCTAAGAGGATATTTGAAAGTGTGGTAATTGTTGTTTTTCAAAGTATTTTTTATTTCAAAACTTATTAAAATAATATTTTTTTTATTTTTAAAAAATTATTTTTAATATCAAAACATCAAAATAATCTAAAAAATTTAAAAATATATTAATTTAAAATAAAAAATATTTAAATTTTTTAAAAGGTGCCAAAGCACTGCCATGGTAATTTAGAATCTCGAAAAGAAGAAAATACAGAAGCAGCAAAATACTGAGTTGTACAAATAATTTTTAACTGTGTTAAGATGAGGCTGAGTATGTTTGGTCAAGCAATTTTCACGATGCCAAGAATTTTTTTTTTTTTTAGAATTTATATGAGTATTCGAGTTAATTTATATATTTTTTAATTAATTTTATAAATTTTAAAATTAATAATTATATAAATTTCTAGTAATTTTCAAAGACTAAAAAAACATTAATATATTTTAATCTAGAAATTTACATGGTGATTAAAAAGATAAATTTACCATATTCTTTAACTGATATGGTAAACATATTAATTGGAAAAATTAAAATAAAATAAAATAAAATTTACGTGTTTTATTATTGAAATAATTGATATGTGTATAGCAAAACTGGACATAGATTTATTTTTCTGTTTTTTTATTCCTAATCTTTTAAGATATACCACCACAATTTTCTTCCTGGAGGAGGTTTTTTTTTTTTCTTTTTTGATTTACTTGGGACTTACCTTGGATGAAGAATATGGAACAGAACGGGTTGAAATTGATTACAAATACATGTTATTTTTTTAGAAGATTTTTATAATTCTTTAAAATATTATTATTATTTAATATAGTATTTCGTTACTGTTTCAAAAAAAAAAAAGATGTGTGGTTATGTATTTACTTTTAAAAGGATAAATCTTACGCATATTGTCCAATCAAATATTATCTCATAAAATATTTCAAACCTGACTTGGGATCAATCGATAAAAATCCAGTTTATGAATTAGAAGGGTCAATATAGGTTACCCTGAGTAAACACGTGGATAAAAATAAATATTATTATAGTTTAAAACTCGATTAGGGAGTCGACTTGATGAAAGGTTTAGGTTATGGGTTGAAAAGGTTAACTCGGCTCACCCAAAGTTTTAGTTTTTTTTTTTTCATAAAATTAAAAGGGTTTTCAACCCGTGTTTTATCTTGATTTAACCTGAGTTTTTTATTGGGTCAAGTCGAGTCAATTTTTTTTTTTTAATCTCGGGCCAGTTTAAACCCTATATCAACCCATCAAGTCAGTTTTGATTTTATAACTAGAGTTATGATAATATCATTAATTTCAACACTAAATATAAACTAAAATAAAATATCAAATTAGTTTTAAAAAAAATTAAAAATTTGATAATGATATATATTAAAGGTAAAATATTTTTATTTTATTTTATTCTGTTTTATTAACCATAACCAAATATGACACAAAAACAATTACTTTGTCTTATACATCACTACTAAACACAATTTTGTCTCAATCTTTTTTTCTTTTTTTTTATTGTCTCATCTATCTCCATTATTTATGTTTCTTTTATATCAAAACAGTAACTAAACACTATCTAAATAATCAACGTAAAAGAATTATCTTCGATTACAATTAAATAAATGCAAAATAAAAGAACGTGCCAGCAGCATGTGTGGTTGAGTGCCCGTTTAACATTGAGATTTAACCTGTTTTCCATCAAGAATTGATTTTTTTTTTCGAATTAATTTTTTTAGTATTTTTATATTGTTTTGATGTTTTGATGCAAAAAATAAATAATAAAAATATTATTTTAATATATTTTTAATTAATAAAAAATACTTTAAAAAGTATATATTAAATTTTGTTGATTACTTGTGCTGTGAAGATGGAAATTCAAAGTGACAATTACTGTGATGGAACGACCATGACAAGATTGGTACAAGAAGATGATTGATCAATCCTATTTATTTAGTTAGTTTTATTATTATACAATACAATATACTAAAAAGGTTGATGCTCCTCTTACTCTTTATTTAGACATATATTAATATGGATTAAAGTAATGTAATGATGGAGTTATCATTGTCAAAAAAACTTGTTAGGCATGTAATGGAGAGTGGGATTATCTTTTCCATGAGATGCATTTGGTTTTGAAAGAATGATTAGAGATATAATGGTCAGTTCAAATTTTACTAGGGCATGGTAAAAATATAAAGGCCCAGGCATTAGGCATGATATGACTGTCAAACACTTGACATTAGGTCGAGCATGGCTGCCATACCCTAGGCACCTAGGTCAGGTGGAGTAACCAGACTTCAAGCACTCGTGTCAATCATGACAGCCATACTTAAGGTTTTTTAATCTAGTGCTTGGACCCAAGGCTTTATAATCTGGATTGCTAAGCATGCAATGGGGGTAGGATTATCTTTTTTATGAGATGTATTTGACATTAAAAAAATAATTTAAGATAAAATAATCAGTTTAAATTTTGGTGGAACATGATAATGTTATCAAGCCCCAAGCACTAGGGCATGTCAAGCCCCAAGCACTAGGGCATGGCAAAACTGTCAGCCCCAGGCATTGGGGCATGACATGATTACTAGACACCCGGGTACTAGGATTAGACATGACTGTTATACCCTAGGCGCTCGGGTCAGGCATGGCAACCAGACCCCAAGTGCTTGGGTCAGGCATCGCAGCCAGACCCGAGACTCTAGGGTCTGGCGTCCAAATCGAGGACTCTTGGGTCTAGCATCCAGACTTGAAACTCTGGGGTCTAGTGTTGCATTCAAATCGGGTGATTAGGAGGGGCCTAAAACTTGTAGGTTTGGTCTTACAGCCAGACCCATTTAAACTTGGGTCAAACAAATTTAATATTATTATTAATATTAAAAATATTATTATTTATATTATAATTAATATTATTAATATAATAATTAATAAATTTAAAAAATATATATTTTTAATGTTGAAAAACTCAAGTGCTAATGAAGTTTTATATATATATATATATATAATAACAAAAAAATTCATTACCTCATCCAAAAAATATATATGAAAAGAAAGAAGATAAAAACCACCACAGACCCGTTCTTGAATCACATTTTCCAGCACTAACGAGGAAAATTCAGTGTTTGGCTGCTTGATAATTGCATTATATATTCTTACATGTTTTGTTTTAGAGTGGTGTTGTTTCCTCCTCCTCCTCTTCTTCTTTTTTAATTATTCTCCCTTCATTATTTATTTTAGAGATTAAACTAACCTTATTTAATATGTTTTTTTCAATTTTTATTAAAATCTTAAAAACAACTAATTTTAAAATGGACCTTCTTAATATTATTTTTTAGAAAACAATACACCAAAAAAATATTAGACTATGCCTAGATATCTTTTACTTTATTTTAAAAAATACAAGTTATATACTTTTTTTACTACAAACTTCACATTGAATTGGTAAATATTGTAAATTTTATGAACATAAATGAATCACAATCTTATTTTTTTCCCCTTATATCAGAGTTTATACATTATAAACCATATATTATTTCCACCACTACTAAAAAAAAAAGGGATCAATAGCATCGGAAATTAGCAACGGAATATTTCAAATGTAAATTTAGTAATAAATTAGTAATGAATGACATATATATATATATATATATATATATAATATATATATATATTAACAACGGATTTAGCAACATAAAATCAATTACTAAAAAATAAATTAATATATTAAAAATCAGCAACGGATTATATGTTGCTAATATGGTGGCACACGATTTACAATAGTGGAAAAGTGTCTCTACTGACAAAAAGAAAAGAATAGAATTTGACTTTATATATATATATATTATATATATATATATATATATATATATATATATATATATCATGTTAATAATTAATTGGTACATTTATATTTTGTAAAAAAAAAAACAATAGAAAACCTCTAGAGACGATTACCAATCTCAAAATCAGACAAAACTTTCATTCTTCAAATAAAAAACTCTAACCCCATCGATCTATCCCTTTGTTTCTTTTTCAAAAACCCATCCTATCTTGTCACTTTCTCTTAAATTGTTCTTTATGAATATGTAATTTTAAGACATCCTTTTTCAATAACCTCACTTTTACTTTTTTAATTTCTTCTGTGTTGTGATCCAAAGGAATCATTTTCCAAGGAACAGATTTCATCTTGCAACGAATACAATACAACAAATTAAGACATGTATAATTAGAAACCTATATTTGAGATATTTTATTTGTAATTTAGAGAGAATATATTTTATTTTATTAACTAATTTTATTGATGAAAAGAATAATTTTGTTCGATCTTTACAAATTATTTGTTAAACATGGTTGTCATCACATGTTAATATTTTTAATTATTAATATAATGTATTTCATTCTAAATTTATTAATTGGGTGAGGTATAAAAAAATAAAAATACAGAGAGAGGGGTGTTAGGCTTTGTGTTGAACAAAGCAGAACAGAGCATAAAGAATATTATTTACATGTTTAAGGTAGATTATATATTTGTATTTTAATTTTAGACATAATTATGTATTCACCATCATTTAATATATATTAACACTTCGAAAATAATGGAATGGAATGACCTTGTGCAGATTAATTGGTTCTATTTCTATATATATATATGAACAAAAGCATATAAAAACAAGAGTACTGCTGCAAAGCTAGCGTTGTCTTGTGTTGTAGTAACAGTACTAAAAAAAACATTGTTCTTAAAGCTCCTCAAGCCACTGCAGATAGATTCATCTATGTCCTAATTAAATTATCAATATTCTAGCTCGCAGCTTGTCTGTTAAACAAAAACACACAAAGAACATAGGCTTGAACCGGATAATTACAAGCCACCAGCATGAATTTGCTTCCAAGTATCTTATGGAACAAAAACAAAGAATCTCTTGACGTTGAATTTTATGTAGTTAAAAAGTTATTATTTTAATATTTTGTTCATTTTTTTGGCTACTGGTTGTCTATGCTTTGTTTAGTTTCTTTGGTAGAAAAAATATAATTATAGAAGTTAGTTAACAATTATATTGAGCCTTGTCTTCGTTTTTTTTTTATAGAAAAAATATTTATTTTTCGAGGATGATGAACCAATTATTCATAAAATTTGAGAAGATAAAACTGAAATTGCTTTGAACTAACAATTAACTTGAGCTCATAAGAGAGCTATGTCAGACAGAAATACTATAAATATCATGGATTGCATTAATAAAGGTTCAATTTTGATAAATAATGACAATTGAAATCAAATGATTAAATATATTTAATCCACCCCTGAATTTAAAAGGAGATCAAAATTTGCAAGGAATAATCAGCTAACTGAAACATATAGTAAATTAAGTACTCATTCTGAAAATACAATTTCATTTGCATCATATTGAGCTAATATGGTAAGGACTTTTTTTATTTGTTACAATGGATTTCAAAATTTTATATTTACATTTTCTAAAATTTTTGGTGGTTGATAGCAAGAAAAAGCAGGTGGAAAAAAACCTTTATAGAATGATGTGTTTTCGATGTTGCATAAGAGTGTCAAACAACCTGAAACCTTCATAGATAACAAGTCTAAAAAAGTTCTTGTAAGTATTTTTTTTATTTAATTTAATTATTATTTAAAGTTAAAATGAATTTATAATTATATTTAATTTTATTGTAGGATAATTATAAAAAATAGATGATTTCAAAATATGGAACTGATCGGGAAAATCGTCTTTTATTTGATGGAGTAGCTTGGTGTGTGGTTATAGAAGGAGTTACAAAGGGTAAAATATATGATACACTTGGTATGCCAAAATCCATGGTTAGTGCAAGTGCTTCATTACAATCCTATATGATGGAGTCAACACCTCCAAGTTCATCAATTCAGGCATTGAAAAAGCAAAAAAAAAAAAAAAAGATGGTCATATTTTATCACTATTGCAAAAGATGACTTATATAAAAAAATTTCTTAGTAACTAGGGATTTTCAAACTTGGACATCAAATATGAACCAATGTATATCGGTAATTGTGGCTTCATCTATGCCGTCACTTGTGGCTCCATAAATGATGATATCTATGTATCCCTATTTAATCCAGTATATCAACCTAGGCCTCGACCATTATATACTAATCCCACCTTATGATGGTCAGCATTGTTTTGGCTCGTTTCCTCAATCATTATTTCTATGATAGAATATATTTATTAAATTGTAATATATCTATATTGATATAAGTTTAACGGAATTTTGAAATTTATTATGATATTTTTTTATTTGACTTATTATTGTTGATAAAATAATTTATAGTATTAGTTTATGTTTATATATTTTTCTACAATTTTTTGAATTATCCATAAATAATGATAAGAAATTCAATAAATGAAAAAAAATCATGTTTTAAAATATCATTACTAGATAAATCAGTAACGGATCAACAATAAATATTTTATTGCTAATTAATAATGAATTAGCAACACAATATCTGTCGCCGAATTATACAATCAGCAACTGAATTTTAACAACAAATAAATTATTGCTAAAAAAATCAGTATTTAATAATTTATTATTAAAAAGTTAGCATTTATTATTGACATCTGACATTATTTATTGTTAATTTCATTATAAATTTTTATCGGCAAAAGAATCTAGATATATCTGCCACGAATTAGAGAGATGCTAATAGACTGCTTTTTTAGGAGTGCACCATTGCATTAATGTTTTATGACATAAGTACTTCGCTGTTAAAGTTACATAAAAAGTTATCATAGATATTACTTTTAATTCGGCAAGTCAAATCCTTGAAAATACATCTTTTAAAACATATATTTAAGTGTAAGATCTAAAGCAATCGAAGATAAAATATAATTCTCTAAATACAACTTTTTTTTTTCTTATTACTTTTTTCATCCGATCACTATTATTCTGAAAAGGCAAAAAAGTATTTTAAAAATTAAAATCATAAAGTGGAATAACACCGTTCTCACTTTCACAAGATGAGGGCCCGCCATCACATTTTGTTTATTACAGTCCTTTCAATGGAGGACCGACACGTGGTGCTCTGGAACATTCCTTGAGCTCAAATTCAAAACAATAAACACGGGAACACAAACATGCTAACCATTTCCATATCAATCGCACCTGATATCATCAAACCCATCCACGCATGATCTCATACCATCGACGGTTGACATTCAGTCACTACCTGCACCAACTCGCATACAATCCCCACTATTACAAACCAATAAAATACCAGACCCTCACCATCAAGCACAGATCAACGGTTCAGAGCAACCCACCTTGCCTCTCCCTACTGAACACGCGTCAACTCAACATTTCAACTGCTGCCCCATTGGACCACGTTACGAGATCTCCAATGCTCATGTTTCAAAATCAATAAATAAATAAAGTAAAAATCTTTTGTAGCTCCTTAAATTGGTGACTCGTGTCTTGTCGCCTCCACCAGCCAGCGAAGTAAGCCACAAAAAAACAGACACTACACTCTCACTACTCGCTTCGATTTTTATATTCTTGGAAGAAAAAATAAAATTAAAGGTAATAAAAATAAACTATCCATTTCTCTTAATACTTTTATTGTCCCTTGCCGTGATTGTCTATCTCCCTTCAAATAGCACACTGTTTATTTTCACTTTTTTTTATTGTCTCTCGTATTTCTTCCTTTTTTCTTTTTCAAAAACTCTCTTTTTTAGTAGATTTTAATTTAATAATTTCATCAATTGATAGATTCAATATTGTTTAACGTGGTTTGAGTGGGCTCTTATCCCCCACCTGGTTTTTTGGGTGCTGAAAGTCGAAATATTGTGATAAAATGAGTTGTGTGGAGTTTCATTAGTGTAATTTCTTTGTTGGTTTAATTTTTTACTTGGTATTGGTATTTTTTATTTGGAAAATGGGTTGGTCTTGGCTAGTTTTTACGGGTCTAAAGCTTGATCCTTTTTGCTTAATTTATGGGTATTTGAGTTAGGGATGTGATATTATCAGCACAGAAGCATGAAAAGTATCAAACCTGGAAGCTGCTATTTGTATGTTATCTCTTTTTTTTTTTTTGCAGTTTTAATGAACGTTTGTATCTGAAATTGAGGAGAGAACATGAAAATTGCTTCGGTTTTAGTTTAGTTTGATCTCTATTTATTGGATAATAACTCTGCAGGGGTGTTTTTCTTATTCTAGAACTCTAGTTCATTGTGCTTTGTGCTATCATAGATTCCTGGAAATGGAATCGTTTCATCTGCGTGTGTGGGTGTTAAGTCTTGTAATTGCATGGATTCGACTCTTTGAGGCCATGCATTAGTGTGTGCTGCTTTTTATGAAAATTGGATGCTTTTTGAAAGTTTAGCCTTGGTCTAACAGATTCAAAGATTGCACAGTTTGTTTTCTTATGTCCTGGGAAATGGTGTCTGTAGGAGCTTTAAATCTTGATACCTTTTTTTTTCAAGCCATGGCTTGGCTTGTTTTTGTCCAATTGGATTTTTGAAGTAACTGTGCAGTTGATGTATAGTTTTATGCTCATGGTTACTTGAACTTGGGTCTTAAAATTTGCGTAGTTGGACCGAGAATGTAAAAACTGTAACTTTTACTCCTGACTTGGTTTAGTGATTTTTTCTTATCTCAATTTACCTAGGCGGAGTGAGATTCCATTTTGATCTTCTTTAATTTTATAAAAGTTACAGAACTACTTGATTGAGTCAGCTGTGGCCGCCACTTGAAGATTTTCAAAAATGGACTCTCAATGGGACTACAAGAACTTTGGAAATGCCCCACCAGGACAAAGCAGCGTCACAAAGCCACAAGAGAATCCTTCGTTGATCCGCCAGTCTTCAGTATACTCGTTAACCTTCGATGAGTTCCAAAATACCTGGGGCGGTGGGCTGCGGAAGGATTTTGGATCAATGAACATGGAAGAACTATTGAAAAACATATGGACTGCCGAAGAGACTCAAGCAATGACAAATACACTTGGTGTGGGGAGTGAAAGAAGTGCCCCGGGTGGGAATTTGCAGAGACAAGGATCTTTAACTTTGCCTAGGACACTAAGTCAAAAGACTGTTGATGAGCTTTGGAGAGACCTGATCAAAGAAACTAGTGGTGGTGCTGAAGATGGGAGTGGTAGTGCGGGATCCAATTTACCACAAAGGCAACAGACTTTAGGAGAGACAACTTTGGAGGAGTTCTTGGTTAGGGCCGGGGTAGTGAGAGAGGATACTCAACAACTTGGAAGGCCTAATAATAGTGGATTCTTTGGTGAACTATCGCTGCTAAACAACAACAACAACAACGACTCTAGTTTGGCCATTGGGTTTCAACAGCCAAATGGAAACAATGGGCTCATGGGAACTCGGAGAATGGAGAACAATGGTAATTTAGTTGCTAACCAGCCTTCTAGTTTAACACTCGATGCAGGTGGAATCAGACCCACTCAGCAACTACAGCAGTCACTGCAGCTGTCACAGCAGCAGCAGCAGCTGCTCTTCCCCAAGCCTGCAGCAACTGTGGCATTTGCATCCCCTTTACATTTGTCAAACAGTGCTCAGCTTGCTAGCCCTGGAGTGAGACGATCGGTTGTTGGAATTGCAGACCGATCTGTGAACAATGGTCTAGCTCACAGTGGAGGAATGGGAATTGTTAGTTTAGCAACTGGAGGCGTTACAATTGCAACAGGATCTTCTGCAAATAGGGTATCACCGGATGTGATTACAAAGAGTAATGCTGATACATCTTCACTATCGCCAGTTCCATATGTATTTAGCCGGGGAAGAAAAGCCAGCACAGCTCTGGAGAAGGTTGCTGAGAGAAGGCAGAGGAGAATGATTAAAAACAGAGAATCAGCTGCAAGATCACGGACTCTCAAGCAGGTCAGTATAGTGACTGACCTATTACACATCTTTCAGCTTCTGAATATTCCCTTTTGTGTTGTTTTTGTACTTTAATATTTGCCCCTTTGGTACTTTAAAGCTGATCAAGGAGCTATTTGTGTTCCAGGTTGTAATTTTTACATGTCTCCATTGTTTTTGCCTGTAGTTTTAGAGGTCTAGTTTGATGCCTTAGTGACATTACTTGGCGCTTCCACACATAAATTTAGGTGTTTTGTTTGACTTTATTGACACGGGCGCATCGTATCATTGAGTTTTAATTGAATCATGAACTTTTTTTTCTTTCCTCTTCAAGATGCTGATAAATAGGCAAATTCTGCTTGTGCTGTATTTCAGAATGCCAGATTATTATCTAGTTCTAATGACCATTTATATCATACAAGTGCACAAGTGTGTGTTTGGTAGTAGATGTCAACCTCTCTCTTCTTTAAATGACAAGCAACAGGTTTTGGCTTTACTTAGTTTCCCCATTAAATCTCACTCGTACCTATAAAAATGAATACACCATAATAAATGATTAATTTCCAACTTAAGTGTTCTTAAGATGTGTTGACACTTGGCAGCTTTCCAGTATAGTGTGCTGAAAAGCACTGCAAACTATTTGATGGGAATCAGTTGAGGCTTTGCTCCTGGGGGTCTCCTCTCTTAGCAGTTTTTTTAGCATGCTGGTTTCAAGCATCCATCAATATGATTTATTTAATGTTCCATCTCATGTTGGACACACACAAAATTTTGCTGCTCCCAGGTCCAAGAAACTCTTATTGTTTAGTGAGTTTTTATGTGATTGAGGTGATGACTGAACATTAATCTTCGAGTGAGAAAGCTACTTGAAACTTCATGTTACTTTCTGTTTTTGGGTTTTGCAGGCCCATACACAAGAGCTGGAAGCTGAAGTTGCAAAACTCAAAGAACTGAACGAAGTATTACTGAGAAAACAGGTATGCTCTTTTCTATAAAAAAAAAATCTTGGAACTTGATGTGTGGCAAACTTGCTTGACCAAACCTTGATTGCTGCAGGCTGAAATAATTGAAAAGCAGCAAAATCAGGTATGGCCGCTTTTCTAGAATCACTGCAGTTTGTATTTTTGGATGGTAGTTGTGCAATTTCCATCTTCTTTGTTCAGATAGTTTGTTTACTTCTTCCATGTCCGATCTCAAATATATATTTTTTTGTGTTATCAATGAAACAAGATGTCTCCTAACTTCTTAGGTAATTTGCTTTCTTAAATGATCTGAGGCAGTTCAAAACTACATTAATCCTTGCAATTGATGAGTTGCATTCTTTTTTGAATAACGACTTCACATTGTGACCTAAGCTTTGAGCAATGACATAGGTTGCAACAGTAAAGGGAAAAATGTAGATAGCAATGAAGCAAAAGAAGGTAGATAAGGAAGTTGATAGGAAGCTCAAGTACATTACCGAACCTCTTCCCTACATAGCCTTCATAATAGTCACGAGGTGTCATAGTTCCTGATTAAAAACTAAGAACAGGAGTCGAATTGTGCTACTCAATTAAGTAGTTGTCAAATCTGAAAAATTATGTGCATCAACATTGGTATGGTGAGGGGAATATGATTACTCTCTGTTTTTTCAGTTCTTCGAGACGAAGAAAGCACAAATGGGGAGGTAAAAGACAATGCTTGCGAAGGACAGTGACAGGGCCTTGGTAGAGTTGATAAATTGATTGTGGATAGTAGAAGCAGTGTTTGAGCATGCATTCTTAGCCATTTGTGTGGTGAGCATGGAGGTAGGCTCCTGAGTGTGTTACAATGTTAGCCTAAAAAACTTTCACAAATTTGCCTTTTGTGTCACTGAGATTGGATTTCTATGTTCTAATGTTTCTGGAAGATGGATGCAAGCAGTATGCTATTGATTGGGTAAATGGTATAACCTGTATTCTGGCATCAAAGTTCCAGGCTTTCCATTTTCGTTTAACAAACAGTGAAAATAAATGAGCAGAGTTGCCTCAAATTAGCTTGCACCAACCGATGACACCAAAACAAAGCTTCCAGCTCTTTAATTTTGGGTTTAACCAAGTAATAAAAATTAGTGGTAAAGGGGGTGAAAAAATTAACGTTTAACCCTTCACCCTCCTTTTCTTTTGCCCGTGAAAGAACTCAAAAACGAAAAAACAGGTTTCTTTGGCAGAAAGGAAATTGAGGAATAAAGTTTGCCCAGTTTTTGAGAAAAGTTATAGCAGAAAAAGAAAAAGGTGACGGTTCAGTTAGACCCGCAGCCCGTTAGACCCTTTGCAACGAAAGGAATAACGAAGGAACGTGTTAATCTAACATTCCATTTTTATCAAAGATCAAGCAGATTCTGTTTTCCCAGTTGCTATCTGTTCGAAAAGTGCTGCTATGACAATGAAAGCGTCTGCGGAGCATATGCTTACATTTTTATGTTGTTTTTGCTTTAATTCCTAGCCGCCCATTAATTTCTAAGAGCTTATTAAACACAGGCGCTTTGGTGAAAGGATTGATTTTTTTTTTTTTTAACTGCAAATAAAAAAATTTATGCATAGAGATGATAAAATAAAATTAAATTGAAATTATAGGTGTTAATAAATTAAAAAATAATTAATGATAATTAAAAATAAAATTGAAATAATTAAAAACAAATATAAATTAAGATATTTTAATTTTGCAAAATAAGATATTTACCTTGTTATGTTTGCTAAATTTTATCGATTAAAATAATTTTTTTATTCAATCAAAATTGC
>NC_133287.1:13878764-13939518 GCF_005239225.2 Populus alba | reverse complement strand
AGAATCGTCCAGTTTCTGTAGTGCAAGGACAAAGTACAAGTTGCTACACCATAGCAATATCGTCACTCCATTTATTTCCTATATTGATTAATGTTTTTTTTTTTCTGGAACAAAATTTAATGTTTCTCAAAGCTATGAAGGTCACTAGAGAAAGAATATGTAGTTTCTAACATTGAAAAACAATGGTGTTGAGCTTGTTATGTTTTTTACCCTACCAGCATTTTCTGAACTCCTAGAACAAAATCATGATCATGGCTGTTCGATTGAAAAGAGATGTTTCTTCATGTTAAAAGATACGATTCCAAGAAGTTCTTACATCGGATCATCATCAACATACAAAATCAACAAGGCTAGACGTGCCAAAGGGCCATTTTGGCAATTTATGTTGGAGAGGAAGAGAAGAAAAGGAAGCGATTTGTGATTCCAATTTCCTACTTGAAGCATCCTTTGTTTCAAAACTTGTCAAGTCAAGCTGAAGAAGAGTTTGGTTTTGATAATCAAATGGGTAGCCTTACAATTCCATGTGCCGAAGATGAGTTCATGCTTCTTACTTCTCACTTAATATATGTTTGATTTTCAGCTAGCAATCCAGCCATGTTTATATTTTGAATGGGCTTCTAGATATTATGCATAAAATGACCGAATATGCCAATAATTTTCCTATTTTATATTTTTATTAGAGGAATAATTTATTTTGAGATTTTCCCACCCTTTTTTTATTGCTACCCTAGTGGATGATTATTTTTTTCTTCTGAATTTTACAATTAGCTAGGTGGTATTTCCATATCTTTTTTTCACCAATAAGTACGCCTCTTTCTTTAATTTGATGAAAGAGAAGCTATATATGGACTAGTTTATAATATACAGAGCAAGATCACGTACAGGAATGAGATTATGAGGCTTAGGTAGTGTTTGTATTACAATAACAATTGTTTTTCAAAGTATTTTTATTTTGAAAATCTATCATAAATATAAATTTTATTTTTTTAAAATAATTTATTTTTGATATTATACATATCAAAAAAAATTAAAAAATATAAAAAAATTAATTTAAAATAAAAAAAATTATGTTTTAAAAAGATACCAGGCACACCACATAAACAAACACACCTATTTAATTTCCATGTTGCAAAGGACTGTACCAAATTGTGACCAGTATTTTGGGCCATCTTTTTAATGAAAGATGTGCCTATATTCCGGGTTACTGTTTTGTTCAAATAACTTCACGTTTGAGTTAGGGTGGCTTGTGCTCCTCCTTAAACTATAGTAAACAAAATAGGTTGGTGACCCGTGCTATTCTATGGCTGGTTAGAATTTTTTTAATGTTACAAAAGGACGCTCAGATGATGGCAATATTTTTAAGGAATTACGAAAAAACTGATATTTGAGTTATTATTATCACTTAATTGTGGATATTATCTATCATAAAAAAGAGTTTGTTGAGACAATTCAAATATCTACTATAAAGTTTAGATGATGACATTAGAAGAAGTTGCATGAGCTGCTAGAACAAGGTCATAAAAAAAAAGCAAAATCAAAACAAAATAGAAATTAGGTAAGCATTTGCCTATCTTCAATTAACCAATTCAGAAATAAAATATATTTTTAAAAAATAAAATTTATAAAGAATAATAAATAAAAATATTGAGATACCCAATTAAATAAAAAAAACAAAGGATAAAACAAAGGTCATAAAAAAACAGGAAAAAAACACATAGCCAGTATCCAACTAAATAACTATTGAGTATGAAATTGAAAAAAAAACTATTAACTTAAAAAAATATTAAAAAAACCAGAACAATCCTAGGCAAGTCTCCTAAAGTTGGGTTAATTTTTCAAAGCTTACAACCTATTAAATCTCAGACACAGGTTTAACAAGAAACTCAAATCCAAATAAATTAAAATATTGGAGAATGAAATTAGATAAAAAAATACCAGTTCTTTAAAAAAATTGAAAAGAAAAAAAAACTACAATAAAAAGAATAAAGACAAAATCTAATAGGAACAAAATAATGGAGGGTGTAAATGGAGAAAATTTCAATTTTAAAAATCATTTCAAATTATATAAATAGCAATTAAAAAAATAAAAATCAAATTTGATAAAATAAAAAATTGAATGAGGATTAAATAGAAACAAGAAATTCCTATTCCATAAATTATTTCAAATAAATAAATAATAATAAAGACAATGGACTAAATAAAAAATAAAGGAAGTTTTAGGGTTGACTTGAAAATTTTAGGGGCAGGGAGCAAACACCAAGGAAGACAGCGGAAAGAAAAAAAGAAAAAAAATAAATGGCTCCCGGTGCTAAACCACAGTACTCATTACACAAGCCATATTTTCATATAGGAGATGCCGTGACGAAGTGGAAGCAACCCCAGAACAACCTTTTTGGGCTCTAAAATTAAGCCGCAAGCTTATTTGAAGATGATAGAATAGATGATGCGTTGCTCAACATACATCAACAATTTGTTTATATTTCTTTTTATTTATTAAAATACAAAAAAACCCCTAACCCAACACAATAACAACAAAAAAACCAGTTTCTCAATGACCTAAATACCCCTTCAACCCCAGGTTTAATAATATAAACTCCCAAGGGTAATTAAGTCTTTTTTTACTATGCTTATATAAATAAAAAGACAAAAAAATCCCCATCTTCAGTTCAATTATTTCCTAATTCTAAGGGTAATTCAATTATTTTATTGTGCACTACCAAATGAAAATTAAAAAAATCTTTACATTACAACCCAACAATTTATTTTCTTTTAAGGCATTAATGTAATTTTACTGTGCATAAAATAAAGTAATTAAATACCCACTTTGTCCATGATATATCAATTGTAAAAATGTCCAAAATGATCCCTTTAGAAAAACAGTTCTTGCCCGCTAAACATTTGCCTTAACCTTTTTTTTTTTTTTTTTGCAAGGTCAATACAATAAAATATAAATGTTCCAGTCCACAAGGCATTATTATGTTAGAGGCACAGTAAATTCACCATCCTCTTTAGTTTTTTTTTTTAATAAACCACATATTGACAAACAAAAATATTTTAGGGAGATTGTCAATAAGAAAGTAAAAGTCTATACGGATTCATTTTGTTCATTAACCATTCATGGTATTTGATGACCTTAAATCCCCATTGTTTTATCCAAAAAATAATGTGTCCCCAATAATTTGTAGATTGCCTTTTTTTAGCTGGAGATGGTAAAGGCGCTGCTTGAATTTACCCATCCCATCTTTCCCACTACCTTGTAGAGGTTAGTTATGGGTTGATTGTATATGTAATTTCTCAAGTCATTAAGCTGCTGTCAGATCATGACTTATTGAGCTGTTAGAGTTAGACTAAATATTAGGCATTAATATTGAAAAGAATAAATTAAAAGAGTGTTTCAAGCGAGCCATATGTATGGATTGATTAATACGAATTCCAGTGGTTTGATTGTTACACCACACATTTTTGAATTTAATTAAGAGTATTTGACACAACTTCAACTTCTGTCTTTATTTTCAAGTGTTTTTATCTTGAAAAAATATTAAATTGATTTTTTTAATATTTTCTAATAATTTTACTACACAGATATTAAAAGTAAAAAAAATTATTTTTATATATTTGAAGTAAAATATTTATTTTAAAAAAAATTATACTGCATCATATTCCAAGCACTAGTTTAGTATATATGACTAAATTGTCATATGCACGTATATATGACTAAATTGTCTTGCGAAGAGATCGAGTCTAGTTTAGATATCTACACTACATTTATTGATACACTTCAACTAGAAACGTGTTTGACTATTAAGATTTGATATATAACTACAGAAGAGAAATTATTATTATAATAATCATATATACGTGCTATAGTAAAAATATGAAAAAAAATCAGTTAAATTTCACGAAATGGCGTGTTATGAGCCAAAATAGTTACAAATAATTGAAAAAAAGAAATGAAAGCTAGCTAGATGCCGAATTTCTGAAGTTGTAGCTTGAAGAAAAGTTAAGAAAGATAGCGTTGGCTAGCTACATGATTCTCTTTTTTTCGTATAAAATGGCATTTATTGCTAATATTTCAGCTATGCAACCCCTTCTATTAATTAATGATCAAATGGAATAATTCTAATATACAGGTTGAAATTGCCTTTAATTAACTGGTTATTTATCGTGCTGTTAGCCTCATTTATGACACTGTTAACATTTTTATTCGTTATATATATGATCTGTTCTTATCTCAAGCAAGAATAAAAGGATATTCTCCAGGAAAAAAAAAAAAAAAAGGATAGAAGAACAACCGCTATTTTGGAATAGAACTGATAATGATTTTGGAACATTTCCATCAAGTCTGGAGAGGAAATGAGACGAGGATTCGATACATGGAATCCTATGTTATTACCTCATGACTTGACCCATAATGTTGGAGTGGCTAGAGCCACTTGATCTGTAATGCACTGCCCTCGCCAATGGTCATGGACTCATTAGGGAGGGATATGAATCATGGGGCTCCCGTGACTCAGGGAATAGGAGAAAAAACCCTACGCTCCCGTGGCTCAGGGAAGAAGAGAAAAAACCCTACGCATAAGGGATATTCTGTCTGCTAGGCCAAAACAAAGGTTATGCTAGTTGAATTTCTCTTATTGAAATGGAGCTTCAATAAGAAACAAGTAGCGTGGGGACATATATGATTTTCCATCTGCTGAAAGAATAGGAATATGGTTTTATCGAAATAACTTCAGTAAAGAATATTATATATTGGAAGATGTTGCATTCTATTTGCCAAAGAATATACATGACTGATTGATTCTAATTTAAGAGTAAAGAGAAATTATGCCTATATATATATATGGTGGTGACGTGATATCTCCCTTTATTTATGCCAAGGTGTAATCAAATCATTTGTTTAATTTTGTGTTTAATATTGTGATGTAATATTGTTTTTTTTTTTTTCCAATTAAAAATACATTAAAATAATTATTTTTAGATATATTTTTTAATTTAACACTAGTATAATATTTAGAAACCATTGAAAATACTTAAAAAAATAAATTTAATATTTTCTTTTAAAATAAAAGCTACCATAATTACTAACCATCACTAAGATTGCGTTTGCATTGCAGCTAAAATGCTATTTTTCTAAACTTCGAAATTTTTTTACTTCAATATTCCTAAAGAGAATATGATGGATTCCATATCCATATCCTCGTGGCTAGTCCTCCATCCACAACTAGGTCTGCCTGGTTTTTACAAAATTGCAATGAGCAGGGGAACAAGCATATAATATTTTATGAAACTGGCAGGCCATGATAGTAACAACTCAACGTATACATGGAAAAATCTATTAAAGATGGATCTTATCCAACGCTGGACTGTGTATTCCTCAAGAACATGTCCTTGAAGCACTGATCCCACATCAACAGTACTATTTGCACCATTTAATTACCAATCTTTTTTTGAGCAGCTAGCTTCGTGTAACCTCATGAGCTCTTGCCCTATATAAAGAACATATTCCATACGTGCATAACCATTAAGTGCAACAGGCTTCTCCATTTACCTCTCTTCAATCTTCTTAGCTCAGCAATCATCTTTCCCCACCAAGCACACTGTACTTTTGCTTTAGTACTCATAGAAGTAATGGGTATTCGCTTGTTTAAATGCTAAGCAGATCGTGAGGCGTATTCTTTTGTCTCCAGAAACATCCAGTACGTGCCGAAAGGCCATTTTGTGGTGTATGTTGGAGAAACTCTGAAGAGATTTGTTGTTCCCATCTCCTACTTGAAGAACCCTTCATTCCAAAAAGCTGCTCAGTCATGTTGAAGAAGAGTACGGCTTTAATCATCCAATGGGGTCTCACCATTCCATGCAGTGAAGAAGTCTTCACCAGTCTCACAGCCTGCGATTAATTTTTGGACCTAAGAGAAATCTCATATGTTGTGGTGCTATTGATCTTAAATATGTATACATCTTTTTACAAAAACAATATATGTTGATTAATTCTTTTATTCATGCTGTATACCTTTTCCCTTAATTCCTTGACTCTTTGGTCCATCCTTCAAATAAATATAGAAGAAAGCACATTAATTAGGATGATGCCAGCTTATGTGGCTATTATATTATATAGAAAAAAAAATATGTTTATTTTTCACAGACATATCTTATAAAAACCTAGGAAAGATATATTTAAAATGTGATTATACATATCAACGATATTAATTAGGTTAAGTAATTAAAAGACTGCCCAAAAGACATGATAAATGCGGAGCTCTGAACTTATAATAAATTGTATTGGTAGATCAAAATTCTCATTTTTTTCCTAATAAATCCAACGGTTGGTTTGATAAGAATTGATCAAAATATATGAAGAAACATGGGATAGTTCTCCTCCTCCTTACGATCAAACCAAGGTATATATGGATATAAATAGTCCCCCTCCCCCTTTATTAATCTTATCCATCGAGTGTGATTGCATTGCCTAACAATATTTAGTTATTGTATTGCTATGCATCAAATGAACGCAAAATGTTGGAACTGTGAGATTAGACGTAATCTAATCATGTTATATGTTGGATTGAATAAAATTTCAGGACACTTGAATATGTTATGATTATGATGGACACATCAATGTGTTGATGTGTTGTTAATAAACTTGATACTAATTAATAAAGGAAACTCAATATAAATAATTTTTCCCCATTTTTTCTTGAGTTCAAAGATCATGGAAGATGTAAAACGCTCATAATTTTTACTGGTGCTGTGATATTTTTATAGAAGTTTTATTTATTTTTAAATTTTATCATTAAATTTTAATTTATTCAAAATATTATATTCTTCAATTTGATCCTTATTTTTTGGATTTCTAAATTTTTTACTTTGATCCTTTTGTAAAATTTTATTAGTTTTCAATTTCATCCTTCAATTAAAATTGATAATATTATATTTTTTATTTTTGTCCTTATTATTTTGATTTCTAATTTTTTTTGGGTCTTTTTGTAAAAAGTTATTATTCTTTTCAATTTTACCCTTCAATCCAAATATATATTTTTTATGTTAATTTTGAGGCCTCATTCTTTTTGATTTTTTTTTTGTTCCTTTTGCTAAACTGATTTTTCTTTTTCAATTTCACATTTCAATAAAATATTCAAAATTTATTTTGTATATATTAATTTTTTTAATTCTTATTCTTTTTTAATTGCTATTTTCTTGAATTTTTTATATAATTGATTTTTTTTTTAAATTTTATCTTTCAATATTTGATTGATTAGGAATTGAATTTATATAATTTTTTTAGAATGGTGTTTTCAAGTCTAATAACTAAAACAAAAGTTTACGGATTTTAAAGTTAACAATTTTTTTTTAAAATTTTTAAATTTCTTTATTTTTTTTATCAGATTATTCTAATCTAATATAATTAAATTATAAATTTAACATAATACCTCCAGTTATCTTAATTTTGATTTAACGTGGTTATAGATGACTTATTATTATTATTATTATTATTTTTTTGCCCCATTTCATCATCTAAACATCACTTTTTGCAATAAAAAATTAGTTCTGACTTCTTTGCGAAGCGCATACACCAAGACAAGTACTTAATTAAGTTTAGCTGGCCTCTACATGCGTCTACTTTTTCTCGCTTTCTTAAAACAATATAGAAGCTAGTGACGGTTGATTGATTAGATCATGAATTTACACGAGTGATTCGAAAGAAAAAACCTCGGTGGACTAGGACGTATGAATTTCCTAAAAGAATGTGAATCATTAATCCGTTCTTTTTAGTCCCCTAGAAGCAATCAAGGTGTCTGCTACCATGCCGCGTCCGAGCCAATTTCATCTGGGCCAACATTAGTTTCGTAATTTTGAAATGGAGGACATGAATAATTCGAAATGTAAAAGCTATCACAACGAAATTCTAGGTAGATTCTTATCCATACGTAGGATAATTCAAATGACATATGTACCTACATGTTCTGCAACAGTGTCCCTCACCAATTATTAATCATAAATGAGTGATAGTTTTTGCCCTATATAATACACACCAGTTCATGTGGATAGCATTCCCCTATTCTTTTTTCTTTCTTTTTTAAGGAAATGGAACAATTCCATTCTTAAAGGCCAATTTCATTATATATTTTTTTTTTAAAATTGGATGAGTGATAGTTGCAAACTTAAAATCCAGCTTATATTTCTCAAACTTTATTTTATTTTATTTTATTTTTACCGCAAAAAAAGCTGAAATGAAGTAATAACCTTTTGCGATTTAAGGCGAATTGATGATCACTGCATTTGTAGCAAAGAGAATTGATTGCAGTTCAAGTTTTATAGCAAAAGAGTTGGTGTCCAAATTACAGAATATCTCCATGGAAATTGAAAGCACGCATTTACAAAAAATTGAAAGAGACAGGCTTTGTTGTCTCGAATTGCTTAAACTTGCGTGGGGAAAGAACGATGAATGAGCCAAGAAAACCATATATAATAAGTGATTTTGTGGCTTTAAACATTTATGAAGTGCTACTTAGAAACGAAGTGAGGGCTAACGAAACACTCTTCACTGCAAGGTATTGTGAGGCCACCCATTGGATGATCGAATCCAAATTCCTCCTCAGCTCGATTTTAGCAAGCCTTGGAATAAAGGATGCGTTCAAGTATGCTATTTGGAATAACACAATCTCTTTCTGTAGCTTCTCCAACATAGACAGCAATGTGGCCTCTTGGAACATTTGAAGTGGCCAAAACACCAGCGATTTTTGCTGACAGACTTCTTTGGAGTTTTGTTTGGCATGAGTAATCCCCATCAATTGAATTCCCATTTTTGAAGAGAGAAAGAAAAAGGCACAGACCCCCCCCCCCTTTTTTTTTTTTTTTTTTTCCTGTAAAGGTTGGATTAACCAAAAGGAAATATGCCTTTAGTGAGTGTGAAAGAGTAGCTAGAGACTTCAATGGGGTTGGATGACATCTCTTGGTAACTACATATATATAGAGGGGAGGCTCAAAACATTCCCAAAAATCAGTTAGAAGGGCGAGAGGTTTTATATATATATATATATGAAGGAATATTAAGAAAAATAGCAGGTGAAGGGCTAGCTAAAGTTTCACATGGTCTGTTTTGTTCGTTGATAGTGACATAGGCATGGCCTTCCTTCTTTTTTTAAGAACGAAAGAGAGCCGCAACTTTGCAATTATATTATATATATATATAGACATACACAAAGTATTATGCTGTTAAATAAACTAGTAAAGCAATGATGAATTTTTCTTGAATCCTAGACTTGTTTTTGGCTTCAAGGACTCGTCTCGATCAAAAATCCTACAAGGAAATTCCTTTTCTTATTCACCGAGTCATTGAACTTAGACCTATATGGTATTGTTATTTGGGCTTTTGCTAAGAACAGGTGATGAACCAACTATTCCGGGTTTTTTTTGATGACGTTAGGTCCCCATCATTACCCAAAAAAAAAAAAAACTAAATTTCTTGAAAAAAAAAAAAAAAAAACTAGCTTAAAATGCAATTAGAGTAGTAATTGTCTTATTCCGATAGAATACATTTTGCTATTGAAAGAATGATGGAGAAGATAAAAAGATTTGTTTATTTTTTTACTACACTGATTTACCCTACAAGGGCACAAATTTTAATCTCTTTGGGTGGGGGATTCTTTTATCTTTTCAAAAAAGAAAAAAAAAAACAATTAAACACTTAAGTTACAACCATGTGCTTGAGAGAGAAAAAAATATACATGTATTGAGGAGCTTTTTCATCATCCTTTTTTTTAAACAGTGAAAATACTAGATTATCCTTGGATTTTGAAAAAAAATAAAGCTGCATGTAGGGTTTTTTTTGTCATTTTAATATGGTTTTGTTGTATATATTAGGTGGGGTTAGGTAATTGGGTGTGTGATGTGTGTATTCAAAAATGGCTAACGCCATGCTACGCACATTGCCAAAACAAGTGGGCGCCGTTTGCAACAATCAGGCGGTGTTCGATGCGCTTTGCCACTCCAAGTACGGTGATGAGGCATCATATTCCCTCCCTCCTTCCCTCCCTCCCTCCTCTTAGAAAACCGTGTTGCCCATTGCAAAAAAACAAGAAAGTCTGGTTATTTGTTTGTTAAGTTAAATTATGTCATCATTTTTTTGATTGCAATGTATTTGGCATTGAGTCATTTATTGAGTTAATTTTTTTTCAATTTCATCCATTTAAAATTGATTTTTACATCAGAATTGGTCCTCATTCTTTTAATTATAGTGTATCTGGTTCTTGAATTATTTATCAGGTTAGTTTTTTTTTTTCAAATTCATCCCTTGCACTTGGTATATTAGATTTGATCCTCATTCTTTTAATTATGATATATTTAGATTAAGTCCTTTATTGAATTGATATTTGTCTTTATTAATTTCATGCTCTTGACATTTTTATTTTTATATCAAATATGACCCTCATTCTTTGGATTGCTATTTTTTAGTTTGTTTCTTATCCTTTTTCTAAATTGATTTTTTTTTCAATTTCATCACTTATGATTTGGTTTTATTTCAAATTTTGGTTCCTTTTCTTTTTAAATCTATATTTTAAATTAGTTTCCCTTTTAATTTATTTTTCAAGTTTATTCCTAATTATTTTAGGTTGGTATGATGTTATGATTTCAATTCTCATGGATTATTAAAGTGAAAAAAAAGTGGAAAAAAAAAATATTTTTCCACACGTTTCTTTTTATAATGTTTGGAAAAAATACTACCACTTGTTTGAAAAAAAACTAGGGTATGAGTTTATGGACATAAAGATACAAAACTATAAGAACATTGAAGAAGATTGAGAGGAAAGTAATCTTATTAAATGTTTTTTCTTGTGTATTCCTCTCTACACATGTTAAATATTATACTTATGATTACAAGTCTATTTATAGAATTTCAAGTCCTTAGGATAAATAAAAAATTAAACTACGTAAAGGAAGTTCTAATATGAATAATGAATGCATTATGTCGACTTATGATAGACCGTTTTGAATCGGTCGATTGATCGACCGACTCTCCAATCAATAGATCGATTCTTTTTGTTTTTTAGAAAAATTAAAATTAGATTTTACTTTCAACAATGGCTAGGACAACATTTGATCTCCATAAAATAAATCCACATCGAGGCTAAAGGCGAAGAAAACCGAAAAGAAGAGATTTTTTGGTTTCCCATTTCATACCTTCTCGAAGAACCCTTTATTTCAGAAGTTGCCAAGTGCCAGGTGATCGTGTTGAGGAAGGGTACGTATAGGGGCTCTATTAATTAATCATGATAAACGGAGGGCTTATTTATTCTTGATATGTTTAATTGACCTCACTTGCACATTACGCCTTATAATGATAAATAGAATAGAATGTTCTAGGAAAGATGTGAGAAGATACTAAATTATATGCAAAGTAATTTATCGTCATTATAGTTTATTCAAATTCCCAATCTTTTATTCTTTAACTTGTTTTACACATCTTTCTGCTAAGGACAGATTCATCAATCAATTCTTATACTTTCATTGTTGCTGATTCTACGATTTATGGCTATTTTTATTTGTTGATAAACGGGAATGAATTTTTAAGAATAAAGAGTTTCATCAATATGTAATTTGAATAAAAAAATATTTGCATTTTTCGTTTAATTCTTTGCTACTAGAGAAATTCATAAGAATATTGCAGGAAGTTTGATGCTTTTGATTAGCACTCTTGCATTGCAGAAATTTCATTTCCATTTGTTCATTATCACTCACTGCATATGGTGAATTAATTGCCAGTACTCTATTTGGATCCCCAGTCTCTAGCTCTGACTCCATTGCCAGCTCCTGAAAGCTTTAGCAGTAATTATTGCAGGACAGACCTGAATTCAAAAAAAGGTACTATATTGGGTCCTCTATGCCATTTCCACAGTTATCAGTTTGTTTGAAAAATAAATTTTGGATTAATTTTATCATCAAATAGGCAGTCTCAAATTGCATGTAGATCAAGGAGATGTATCCTATAATTTGGTCCTTCTCTTTCATTTGGTGGAAGTTCTTGACATTAGCATAATAGAAAAACTATCATACATGCACGAGGCGGGTTCCTTTGACACTCTACCTATCACTTCTTCAATTACAAGCCCAACTTCAGACGTCCCATGTCAAACGACACATCTTCCTATTAGCTATTATCCTCTTTGTCTTGTGTCATGTTGTTTATCGGACACATATTTCTGCTGCCTATTGTTTGCTTGATCAAAGAAATTCAACAAACAAGCAGTGTTCAAACATAAGGCTTCCTATTAGAATAGAAGCAATTTGCATACATACAAGTCTCTAGCACCTATATTTCTCCTATCTAACTAGTCTCTGAATCGGAATGGTCAATCTTATTCAATAAATCTGGCCTGTCCACTGTTGTCTGTTGAGTTTGCAAGTAGGCCATGCTGATTTTTAACCGAAACGATACAAATTTATCAAAATCTTATCCATAGTTGGTAAACAAAACCATATTGTGATTGCTCAAGAAGTTCGTCTTTAGCAGACCCCCCTACTTGTAAATTTTATCATTTGATCCATCTAAAGAGAACTAGGATCAAGAGATTTGGAAACTTTTTCTTACTCTTATATATACCCATATTCCATAAAAATATTCATCTCTTGCTATACAATACATATAACATAAAAATCATGGGCTTTCCTTTTCCTAGAATTATTAATGCTAAGCGGATTGGTCTGACGCGTTCTTTTTTCGCCACAGAATGCTACGGCTGCCTGAAGGCACTTTGCCGTTTATGTTGGAGAAACTCAAAAGAAAAGATTTGTTGTTCCGTTCTCGTACTTGAAGCATCCTTCATTTCAGAATTTGCTGAATCAGGCTGAAGAACAAATTTGGCTTCCACTATCCCGTGCAGCGAAGAATCCTTAGTTGATCTCACCTGCAACTTGAATGGTCTTCATGAGAAAATGACATAATGGTTTGAACTTAGTTAAAGGCTATTGACTTCTAACCACCATTTAATCCAGAAAACCAGTTTTTGTATTAGGGAGATTATGTTGTAAATATACCTCCATTTAAACAGTACTTGAATATTGAAGAGAATTTTTCAGTAACATTATTTTCTCCTTCATTATTATACTAAATAAAGAAACAAAGTCATCGAGAGTCTTGCATGTTTTTTACAGCTGAGAGATTGTACAAAAAATCTCAGCACTTAGTGATCTTAATATAGATGCGAATACGAGAATAATGCAACGGAAAACGTGAACGGAGGCAATCATTCCACTCTATCAGAAGCAAATCTTTTATCCTTCTGTTGCAATTTTATAATAGAAAATTAATCATCCTTTCCCAATTTATGTCCTTTCTGTCTTAATCTTTATAACCCAGAATAAACCAATCTCTTACGATCAATTATAAAAAAGCAGAGGAAGTTAATTCTTGAGTCCTATACTTGTTGGCAGATAAAATCCACCATTTCCTTTTCTTTTTACATGATTACCAAGTTTTCAATATCCTTTCGGAGAAAAAAACTATTCAATCACGGGGTTCAATATTTGAATATAATTTCAGACATATGTGAATGATTTGGTTAGCATCAGTTGATCATTTTAGCGAAACATAGGTACCCTGAATGTAGTCAAACAACTCTCACTACTGTACAGCATATCCTGTTGAAGCATTTAGGTATCTTAAAAGAGGTTTAAAAGTGATGCCGACAAAGTGTACAGCTTGCTTCATGTGAGTTTGACTGTGCTTCCTGTCTTGCAAGTAGAGCATTTCAGGAGCACAAACACAGAAACTTTATCCCCAGGACATATCACAGCTGTAGATTCCTCATTTTTTCATACCCTTTATCATATTTTCACTAGTCATTTATTTGTAGTTTTGTTTCAGACAGCCCACCAAATAAAATTTGGTTCCAGTGACTTTGGCACTATTGGCACTCAACAAGAAATAACATTTTCAATTGTAACTCGTAGCTATATTGAATGTATTCGCTCAACCCAGTGCTATGTTTATCTAGAAAGAGAATGTTCAATTATTTAAACCTTTCTAATTCAGTTATGGTCTATAGTTGAGCTCATTTGCTCGGTTTGTTGGTGCTTCCATTCAACTTATCATTTCTTCAAAATCCAGGCCCTTATTTCCATACATCATCGAACATGCATCTCTTATAGTGGCGAAACATTACCATTATATATATATATATATATATATAATAAAAGCTTGTTCATTTCTTGTGTTTGTTAGTGCCATTACAGATAAGGTGACGATGGCCACTATGTTTAAATTGGTCAAGAACAAGCTTCCACTAACATGTTGCATGGTGATGTGTTGTTTTCAAAAAGAAATGCAAATTTGATTCATTGTACCATTGATTTAGCGGTCAATATTTCTTTCAAATGGACTGCTGGGCATGTGTCTTAACAAGCAGGCCATGATATAGTGCTTTCTAAGTTTGTTTAGTGGTAGGCCAAAATGAATTGTAAGGAAAAGAAAAGAAATGAAATCTATCAAAATTTCTATTGCTAATTGGGAAGCAAAACCATGTGATTCCTTGGGGCATCTGGCCATAAAGGGCCCTGTTGCAACAGAGTTGTGGCCCTATATATACCTTCTACCAAAGATTGCAATCCAGTGCCACCTCTTCTCTGCTTTGTAAGTCTTAAACATCATTCAGCTTAATTCAATACCTTCAAAAGAATTTTCAAAATGGGTTTCCGCTTTGCCTGGAATTGTCAATGCTAAACAAATTCTGAAGCGAATTCTCTTGTCAGAGGATACTTCTAACGTGCTAAAGGCCACTTAGCAGTTTTATGTTGGAGAAACTCAGAAAAAGCGATTTTACCGTTCCGATTTCATATTTGAAGCATCCTCATTCCAGAACTTGTTAAGTCAAGCTGAAGAAGAGTTTGGATTTGATCATTCTATGGGTGGTCTCACAATTCCATGCAGTGAAGAAGTCTTCACAGATCTCATTTTAAGCATGTAGTTCTTATGACGGATGCCTAATATAGCATAGCTCAGAACTCCTACGTCACTGAAGTAGCCTCTGCAGCAAATTTTGGACTAAGGATAGAAAGCAATATACTTCGTTCTTTGTTTTTAACACTTAACATCATGTAATCTTCATATTTATGTGTTTTTTAATTTGAAGCCAATTCTACCAATCTTAACATCTCAGTTCTCTTTGTTCTTTGGCACGAATCCTGTATTTATGATGGCAGCTTACAACAGAAGTATTTTACACGAAGCTGTGTTCATACTAGCCGAAAAGATTTTGCCGAATTAGCTCCTCCATTTCACGATCAGCTTGAATGCAACATTAAAAAAAATTCATTCATGAACAAATGAGCTGTTGATGTCTTTCCATATCAATTTCTCAGTTCTCGTCTGTATCAAAAAGGTCAGAATTACGTTTTGGTCAGAGTTGTCAAATGTGGACATTTCTGCAGCTAAAATTTGCAGCAGTATATATCCAGTAAAGTTTTCAAGTCATGGGTCCCTGAAAAAAGATTTAAAATTATCTGCATTAGACATTGCAGGTGGTATTTATCCTTTGAAGTCGTGTTATTTTATCCAACACTGCTTACTAGTGAGCTTGAAAAGGTTTGCTGTAATGGGACACAAGTAGTGAACTTCAGCGGGTGTTGTCTTGTAATTATGTTGACACACTTTAATGGTGAAAGGCTGGAATCTCTCTTATGACACCTTCAATGATGGTTCTTGTAATTCTTGGTAAATCATACAAATTATATTCGAAAATAAAAAACTCTCATTACAAAAAGCATCATAAATAACAATGGAAAAATTACCTCAGCTAAAAAGAATTCTAAGTATACATCGAATCAAAATTATTAAACTCCATCAAGCATTTAACTTGAATATACACATGAATTGGTTGAACACCATTTCTATATCAATTCCATGCCTTCTTTCAATCATTAACTCTTCTAATTAAATTTTTACATAATATAAATAATTAATTGCATGCTTATTTTTTTTTTGTCAATATCAAATATATTAATAAAATATACTTAAACTTAATAACAAACACAAATATGATATTAAACATTACAAATATATTTTAAATTAAAAAAAAAATTAAAAGTAACATCTATTGATTTTGATTTAATTCATTTAGATTTTCAACTTTTAATAAAATATTAAAACATATTTTATAAGTTTACCCGCAATAACTAGCGGGTAATTATGCTAGTTGTTTCTTCATAAAAGTAGACATCCTGCAGAACTTTATCTTCATAAAAGTAGCTCCTCTTGGCTGACTGCAAGTTATTAAAAGGCACGCACCAGGTCTTTGCCAGTAGCAGTTCTAATTGCAAAGGGGATCTCCTGAAAATGATATTCATCTATCATACCAGATACTGTTCAGACCCCACCGTAAAGTAAAAGGCTTCTCCGTACAATAATACACTAGGTGCCTGATGATGGAGACTGGTGGTGGGCACGAACATGTGATCTTCGTCACCGCTGGTCCAGCAAGTTTATGTTTAAAGAAAATTAGTGTGGTATTAGTTTATGGATAGCAAAATAAAGATACAAAACTAAGAACAAGAATAACATTCCAGAGAAGGTAATTTATTGACTGTTTTTTTCTTCTGTATTCCTTTATAGATATTGAATTATACTTCTGATTACAAGTCTGTTTATTGACATTAAATTTTAGATAAATAAGAAATTAAATTATTTTTTAAAAAATTCTAATATAAATTGTAAAAGTATTATGTCGACTTAATTATTTGATCATTTTAATTCAATTGGTCGTCTGACCCTCAATTGATAAACCTGTTTCTTTGTTTTTTCAGAAAAAACTGAAATCTAATTTATTTTAACATCCTCTCTTAAATTTAAATTTTTTTATAACTCATAGCATGTCTCTCATCTTGGCAAAAATATAATGTTTGAGTGGCTTGACTTCAACTTTTTTGTTTATAATATAATCTCATTGATAATAAAATTTTTTGTGTCAATATACTTTCTTGTTTGTAATGCAATCTCATTGATAATAAAATCTTTGTTGTGTGCTTACTTCTGTAATGAAACATGAGATTCTTTCTCAAGGCCATGAGTGGCATGGCTCTTAGCTAGCTACTTCTCTCTGGTCCTATGCTACTTAATGCAGCGAGATCTGGCATGCTTTTGTTGACTTTAAATTGAGGGCAGCAGATTAATTCAATTTAATTTGATTCTATTTAGTCATTCAAAAAAGATATTAAGGCCTCGAAACCTTTGAGTTTGACGAAACATAAGCCAAACTGAATAGAAGAATTCATAGAAGATACGACAGACTATTAACATTATAGAATAAATGCTAGAAAACTACACGTAGTATACCCTTAAATAAGTTCTATTATATAATTAGTGTTATCCTCAGAAATAACTTCAAATTTAAGTGAACCTCCGTGGTACTTAGAAGCAGTGGGGCATAATGTTCCGCAGAAACGCGTACTTGAGATCGGTTAGACCTGTATTCTTGATTATTAGATTGAAGACAAAACCATGTGATGGTCTCGTCATCAGCTAATTAATCTCTTGACTAGACTTCAAGAAGGGCTCATTCACAACTGGCTTATTGCATCGGGAATCTCTAGCAATGTAGTATCCTTGCATCTATAAATGCATGTATATTTAGGTTGACAAGCAACACAAGTCTTCACATTTTCTGATAACTCTCTTGCTCAACTAGTCTTTGAGGATTTGTTTTCTTGTTCATTCATATCAAATAATGGGTTTCCGTTTGTCAGCAATTGTGCGTGCTAAGCAAGTCCTTCAGCTTTCTCCATCCACAGCAAGCCAAGGAGCTTCTAATGTCCCAAAGGGCTGCCTAGCAGTTTTATGTTGGAGAAATCCAAAAGAAGAGATTTGTCATTCCAATATCATACTTGAACCAGCCTAATTTCAAGAGTTGCTAAGTCAAGCTGAAGAAGAATTCGGATATGTTCATCCTATGGGTGGTCTAACAATTCCTTGCAGAGAAGACATTTTCCTTGCTGTCATTTCTTGCTTAAGTCAGTCGTGAAAGCAGTCGATGGCAAAGATCAAATTTAACGCCTTTTTTTTTATCGTGTGAGAAACACTGTTGAATTAGACATTTATGAGCATCATGTACAGACTACTGTGCATACCTTTTTCTTCCTCGGGAAATGAATATGTTTCACAGTTTTTGAAAACTGTGCTATTGCAGTTTTGTCAAACCCGTTTTCCAATTTGGAAAGGGAATTGACAAGCATTAATCAATGATTTTTTTTATTCATTTTCTGTTCTATTATAAATTACCAACTTCAATTCGATTGTGCATGATCCTCTGTCAAATATGATATTATTTGTCCTTGCTTAAATTGTGTTTCTCCACCACAAAATAATCTAGATCTCTCTTCTTTTGAATCCATTCACCGCATTACACAGTTAGCCTGCTGTGACCGTGTACAGTAAAAAATATATGCATTCATTGAAGATAACTGACCTGGTGATGTCTTTCGGTATCGATTTGTTTTCGCCTACTTCCATTTCAAAATTATATTTGGGCAAGAGTTGTCATATGAGGACACTTCAGAAGCTAAATCTGCACCATACAGGTCGTTGCTCCTCCAAAAAATGAATTAAGAACCATACACTAGACAATAATTGTACGTTATTAAGTTTTGATTTCTGCGTCAGCACTGCTTATCACTAGCTTGAAAAGTTTGGTTGTCATGGGGACAGGTACAGGTAGAGAGCGTCATGTGAACTTCAGGGGTCTTGTCTTGTAAGTTGACGCCATTAATGATTATGAAAGGCTGGAATAGTGGAATCTGCTCGCTAGTACATAACAGGTTGTAATGTTCGCTACAGTTTGCTTATCTCAATATTTTTGGTTGATGATGCCGTGTTGAAAGAATGCCTAAAAAAGATGTACATGATCCGAAGTGTTGCTAAGGAGAGGTCACCTAGAAGATTTCTACGTATCAATAAAGACCAAGTCTTTAGGAATAAGATGTTTTATCCTAGCTAGTTTCTTTTCTTCTATGTTAGTTATCCCTCTTTACTCAATTTGTTCATAATCCTTATAAACAAATTGGTATAAGAGCATTTAACTTTGAGGGATTTGTGAGTTGAGAGTACCAATAAACACAAACCAAATCACAGATACAAAAACAAAAAAACCGAGCAATGAAAACCGAAACAACCAACTCACATGGTTCACCACCAATTTTTTATGGTGATAACTATGAAACCTGAGCTATTAGGATGACAATCCATCGATCTTGAAGCATTAGATCTTTAGGAGGTTTATTATCAGAAAATTAACAACTACTAACATAAATATTGATGAAATTTTTACGGCAGTATATTGTGATGACATTTACCAACAAAATTTTCCATTATTGTATCCATTGGTAAACACCAATATAAAAAAGTAATGTCGGTAAAACTTGTTAAATCTAAAAGTAGCGGTAAAAGAAAGATTATGTCATTCCTAAAATGCTTGCAAATCATACAATTCTCAATTGAAGGTTCACAAGGAAAAGAATACAAGAAAGTCTAAAGTTGAAGCCTGCTTATATATTGCCATGTCGAGTACAATATTTACAAGAGTCATGAACCTGAAGTCTGCAAAGGGCATTGGGACTATCTAAAAAAGAAAATACCAAAAAAAATGAAAGAACAAAAAATATACAGGTACTCAATCTGTTAAGAGAATTTGAAATGCAAAAGATGAAGGAGACAGAAAACATCAAGACTACATTGATAAGTTGCCGAGTATAATAAACAGGGTGAGATTGCTTGTAAAAATCTACCAAATGAATATGATTCTAAGATTTAATCATTAGAATAGTCAAAAGATTTATCTAGTATATCCTTATGAGAATTGGTGAATGAAATTACAAGAACATGAGCAAATAATATTGATGAGACAAAAGGAATTTGTGCAGGGTGCTTTTCAAGCAAAGGCACAAAACTCAGGAAAAGGTAAACACAAGAGAATAAATCAGAAAAAGAAAAACAAAAACTGAAAATGATAGAAACAATGAGGAATCATATCCACCATGTCCATACTGAAAAAAGAAATCACCTATAAAGAAAGTGTTGGTGGAGATCAAATGTCAAATGCAAAAAATATGGTTAGATAGGACACATAGAGAGAATTTCGGTTTTCATTTGCTTTAAACCTAATAGAGTAAGAGAAAATAGTTTTTTCCTATCAATATAGGCAATGAAGAATTATCTCATAGAAGGCTCGAGTATTTTCATCATGCTGGACTATTATACATGTAGAGACACAACGTAATGAGAGGTGTCGCACCCGACATCGCGGCGGCCCTAAAAAATAATTCTTTCATAATGAATTATGGAAAAAGAACAGATTTCTGGCATCCTGTTCTTTTAGGAAAAAATGTCTTGTTTGAGGAGTCGCCACCTAGTATTATGGTCACTAGGAACCCTAACTGGTCAACAGAGATTCTATGGCTCGGGATTGGTTACGTAAAAGGGAAGATATTATCACCCCTTAAACGTTCTGCCTAAGGCAGACTGCATTATTGTTTTTTTGTCTTAAATTGCTAAATTTTTATTGGTTTACGTTCTGACGATTTATTCACAATATTCCTGACTCTGGCGTTAGTGAATGTTTAACTACGGATAATTCCAACTCTGGCGTTGGTAATTATTACGTAGTTAATAAAATAAATTTAGATTAATCTTTTTTTTATTTCTGACTCTAACACTTAGTGAATAAACTAGTAAATAAAAAATAATTTTTTTTTTATTACATGCACATATATATTTTTTGCTAAATAAAAAAGAATAAAATATAACGAATAAAAATAATATAAACTCAAACTAGTATTTTATTCCCGACTCTGGCGTTGGTGAATAAACCAGTAAATTCATATTATTTTTATTCATGCATACACATACTTTTCTACTTTTTTTATTTTTTTATTTTTATATATATATTTTTATTATTTTTTAATATTTTTTTCATTATTTTGGGGTTGGGTCCAGCTCAGCCCACATGGGCTGGGCTAGACCCAACCAGCCCGGCCCGGCCACTGGCCCAAGCCAGTGGCCCGGCTGTGCTGCAGGCACGCGTGGTTCAGACCACGCGTGCGCTGCACAGGGCGAAGGTAATTAAATTACCTTCGCCCCTGTTCTTTCTCTTTTAATCTAATGTGCATAAACGAAGATAAAAGGAAAGTCTTACCTGGCGATTCGAAGACGCAGGCGACAGCAACAATTCGAGCACTCCCGGAGAATTCTCTCTTCCTCCTCCTCTCAGTCTCTTCCCCTTTGTTCGTCTGCTGTTCCTTTTCTTTTTGTTTTTTCTCGGTTTTTTCAGTCCTCGTGATAAAGAACAAAGGACGTTGCTGGCTTCTCTTTTTGAATTTGGGTCTGGGTTTTTGCTCTGTATGTGGCTTGCGTTTTTTTGCTCTGGTTTTCGGTCTGTGTTTCTCTGTTTCTGGGCTCCTCCTCTGGTTTATTTGTATCAGTATCGTTTTTGGTTTTGGTTTCCTCTCTCTCTCTCAACTCTACAACCAGCCTCTGCTCTTTGGTGCAGCTCGGTTTATATAGAACTTGGTGGGTTGGTAACGGGTGGTAGGCTGAGGAACGGCCACCATTAAACGCTCATAAATGAGGCCAACGGGCGACCATTACTGCTGCAACGTTCGGCCTCCTTTACTGTGGAAAACGGTTACTGGTTTAAAGAAGAAGATGAACAGCGTAACGACGCCGTTTTGGAGACAACAGTGGCCATTTTTACTTTGACCCTCGAAGTTTCAAAACTTTTGTAATTAAGCCCCTGGATTAAACGGTAATTAGCCCCCTGCATTTGCGCGCCTTTTTCAATGTAATCCTTGGATTTTAATTTCGCAATTTGGACCCCAATCGTTAATATGTTTTCAATTAAGTCCCTGATTTCATTAATTTAATTAAATCCAAGTCCAATTAAGTATCAAAACTTATCAATTCTCCAATTAAACCCTTAATTGGATTAATTAAATTAATTTCAAGCTTAATTAAGTCTCAAAACTTATCAATTCTCCAATTAAATCCTTGATTGGATGAATTAAATTAATTTCAAGCTTAATTAAGTCTCAAAACTTATTAATTCTCCAATTAAACCCTTGATTAGATGAATTAAATTAATTCCAAGCTTAATTAAGTCTAAAAATTTATCAATTCTTCAATTAAACCCTTAATTGGATTAAACAAATTAATTCCAAACTTAATTAGATTAATTCCAAAGTTTAATTAAACCCTAAAACTTCCAATCATGTTGCCCTTAACCCAAATTTTAATTCATTTCTTTATTTATTTCATTTTACTTGTTTTTTTCATCATTATTATTATTTTTTTATCATCATTTTTTATCGTTTTTAGTAAATAAAATTATAATAATAATTTAAAAATAAAAACGGTCAAAAATTGGGTTATGACAAGAGGTGTTCCATGGATGCACAACATGCTAGTAGATTGTATGGATTGTCAATATGAAAGCCAATCTAGAAAACCTTTTCCTCATACTATATGGGAAGCATCCCACGAACTTCAACTGGTGCACACAAATATTAGAGGTCCTTATAGAACAACTTCACTAAATGGTAATAGATATTGTATAGCCTTTATTGATAATTATACTAGATTATGTTGGATTTATTTTCTTAAATTCAAATATGAAGTTGCTAAGGTATTCTAGAAGCAAAAAACATAAATGGAAAATAAAAAAGGCTGCAAAATGTAAATTATAAAATCTAATAATGGGAAGGAATACACTAATGAAAGCTTTCAGTAGTTCTGTGATAAAGCTAGCATTAAGTACCAACTTACAATACCATATACACCACAACAAAATGGTGCGAGTGAGAGAAAAAATGGGATCACCATGAAGATGACTAGATGTATGCTACATGAAAAGGAGCTACCAAAGAAACTATAAGCTGAGGTTGCAAACACATTAGTTTATCCGATGAATAGGTTACCAACCAAAGCTTTGCAGAAAAGAACTCCATTTAAAGCCTGATTTGGATACGAACCAAACCTATAACATTCTAATACCTTTGGATGCCTTTGTTGCACTTATGTTCCTTAGGTTAAAAAATACAAGATGGATAGGAATGCAAAAACTGAAGTATTTATTGGATACATCAGCCCATCCAAAACTTATTGAATTTTTCAACCACAAAATGGGAAAACTTTAGTAAGTAGGGATGTTAATTTTATGGAGGATAAACAATGTAAATGAGAGGAACTAGAAGAGAAGCAAAAATCATCTCTTTGGCAAAATGCTAATGACAACATATATGATAAGCTAGTTAGAGGTACAAGGTTATTATTTGATATTTTTGAAAGAAGTAACATTGTTGTTTGTGAACCTATAGAGTTTGAGGAGGCAATGGAGAATGGCAAGTGGATTGAAGAAATAAACGAGGAGCTTAAATGATTGAAAAGAATGATATGTGGGTGTTGATGAACAAACCTCAACATAAAAAGGCCATTGGAGTTAAATGGGTCTAGAAAACCAAACTTAATGTAGATGGTTCTATAAACAAATACAAGATTAGATTAGTCGTAAAGGGTTATGCTCAAGTGTTTGGAGTAGATTTTTTAAAGATTTTTGTACTTGTAGTATGACTTGATACAATCATAATGCTACTTGCCTTGTTAGCATATAAGAGATGAAAAATTTACCAGTTGGATGTAAAATCTAATTTTTTGAATGGTTATCTATAGGGGGAGATTTTTATAGAACAACCTAATGGTTTTTAAGTCAAAAGGAAATAAGAGAAGGTTTATTTGTTAAGAAGATATTATATGGTCTTAAACAAGCTCTCAAGGCATGGTAAAACAACATTGATGAACATCTTCACATACTTGGTTTTGTTAAAAGTCCAAGTGAAGCCATATTATATGCAAGGGGAATCGGTGCTAATTTGATTATAGGATTTATTTATGTTGATAATTTGCTTGTAATAAGAAGCGATGAGAAGCTAACAAAAGAGCTTAAAGTTGAAATGCTCAAAGTATCTGAGATGACAAACCTTTGTTTGATGCCATACTTTTTAGAAATGAAAGTGAAGAAAAATCATGATAGAATTTTCATATGAAAAAAGAGGTACGCAAGAGAAATACTTAGAAAGTTTCACATGAAAAACTATAAAAGTAAAAGCACTCTTATGAATGAATCAGAAGGAGAAATTCAATAAGGATAATGGAATAGACAAAGTTGATGAAGGTTATTACATGAGGCTAATTAGATGTTTAATGTATCTTACAACAAATAAGAGTAGACATTACTTTTACAATAAGCTTACTCTCACGATTCATGCATTATACTAGTGAAATACATCTTCAAATCAAAGACACAATGAATTATGGTATAAGATATTCTCATCTTCAGAATTTTATGCTCATGGTTATTTTGATACTGACTAGGTAGGTAGTATTAATAATATGAGAAGTACAATAAGTTATTGTTTTAGATTTGGATCAAGAGCATTTTCATTGTATTAAGGAAATAAAGATGTGGTTGGTCAGAGCATAACAGAAGCTAAATATGTAAGGGCCATTATTACTTTGAATCAAATAATTTGGATAAGAAAAATGACGCGGGACAACAAATAAAAAGAATTAAAGCAAGAAAAGAAAGAAGCTTTAGAGAAAGAAAGAAGCTAAAGAAGAGGAAGAGAGGGGATTGGAGAGGTGTAAAGTCTTGCAAATTTTCATTCATTCAAAAGTCCCTTAACACTTAGAAAAGTAGGGTATTTATACTAAAACCCTAACTTGAATAAGCAATTGGGCTTATGGCCCATTAAATAAAATATCCAACATTAATTAAATCAAGCCCAACAAATAAAACCAAAGTAATAAAACTCAACTGAAAGTCCATATAAATTAAACCCAAAACACAAGTTAAAGCCCAATTTCTCAATGGTTTGGACTATCCTCCATCGTCTATGATCATACGCGTGCATAAATAATATTTCTGGTTCGGTGTCCCCATCAATTCTCCCGGGGTTGGAAGAACTCGACCCCGTCGAGTATAGGTTAAGGCAGCTCCGATAATGCTCTCAAAGATAAGGATCAAACTGTTGTGATGTCTCTCTGATAATCCAAGTATATTATGAATCTGGTCGTCGAGTCCATATACTGGGATTTGCTGAAGTTCACCATCCCTGGTAAAAACAACTTGTGCATTCAAAGTAGCATTAATATGTTCCTTTTGTGCCAAAGATATGGATAATGAGGTAGGGGTATCAAAAGGAGCATCAGGGGTAGGCTGTATTTTATAAATACTGAGGTCTTTCATGTTCAAAGTAGAGTTAATATCAAAGTTTAATGGCAATTTAATGACATAATTATTTGATGTAATCATTTGCAACACTTTGAATGGTCTAGCACTACTTACTTGCAATTTATGATCGGTTTCCAAAGGACACCGTTCAGGTCTAATCTGTATCATGAAATAATCTCCAACATTAAGTGCATCATGATATTTAAGAAAATCAGCTCGAAATTTGTATTGTTCATTACTTGCTTGAATTTGTTTCATGATCTCAATATGCAAATTATGAACTCTACCTTGTAAAGACTCAGCTAACTTAGACATCCTATCATGAGGAGATATGGGAAGGTGTTCTATCGGCTCCTCAAGTTTGTAACTATGAACACTAAATGATTGAGGGTGTGGAATGAGACAAACATTGTTTGAAACTTGTGTAGATATGGTATGGACACAATCAAGTAAACTAGGATTATCTTCATCTTCCTCATAACGTGCATGTGGTAGGGGGTTAAGAAGCTCAACATGTTGCTCTAAACTTATGATGTGCTGGACACCAAGCATGTGGGGTGAGGAATCAGATAATTCAGGAGGACAAATATCATGAGACTCTTCTAAGACCATACTTATCTCTATAGGTGATTCCACTGAAGAGTTCCTTAAAATTTCCTCCACCATTAAAGCAGACATATCAGATTCTTCCTTAACCTCAACCTCAAGCTCATGTGGGCTCATTGTGTTAAGTTCCTCTTCTTGCACATCCTCGTCATCTAGGTCACTAAAATCCTCAAGATTAGGCTCATACACTTCAACACTACAATATTCTTCTTTACCTAGATCTTTATGTTTTTTGGACGACTAAGGGTTTCGAGATGCAATCTAAAGAGATATGACCAAAACCTAAACAATTAATACACTTAACCTTTGAACTCACCTTGGACACTTCATTGACAACTTGTTTGCCTCTATCTTTCTTACAAAGTTGGGCGCTACTAGGATTAGGTCTGTGGGGTGGAGCACTTAGCAAAGAATCACTACTTCTGAATTGGGACCTAGTAGGGATACTATAAGAGTCTTGATGATTATTCCACTGATTCTTTGTAACCAACTTGTAGTCTTTAACTAAGGTATAAGCTTGGTTAAGGGTAGACACACCTTGAAATACAACTTCTCTTCTAAGATCATCATTTAAGCCTCTACAAAATCTACGCAAAGTCATGGCTTCACTCTCTCTTATGGCACATCTAATCATGTAATCGTTAAACTGCCTTATGTACTCATTGATAGACTTATTCCCTTGTCTTAGATTGTTCCATTGGTCTAAGAGTTTATTCCTATAAGACTGGGGTAGGTACTTTTTCCTGAAGTTTTTGTTTCATTTTGATCCAATCAGTTATAGGAGGTTTACCTCTCATCTCTAAACAATCCTCAACATCTCTCCAATAAATTTTGGCTTTATCAATGAGTTTCATCTTAGCAAATCTAACTCTCTTATTATCAGACAAATTATGCCACTCAAAGAATTGATCCATATCACGAATCCACATATCAAATATCCAAGGGTCATGACGACCGTCAAAAGTGGGGGCTTCTATTTTGTTAGGACTCAAGACTCGCTCATCAAAGTCATCATGTTTAGAGTAACCTAAATGATGGTCATATTGGTGTCGCTCAGAGTGATCTTGTCCATAATGATTATTCTTGTGATATTTATTGGTCTTTGAGTACCTTATTTGAAAACTCTCTTGGGGCTCAATTCTTCTAAACATGTTGATCACCTAAGTTTGCAGTTCCTTTGAAATGATCATCAGGGTATCACTAAAGGTTGAGTCTACAGTAAGTGTAAACTTGAGCTTAGACACTAGATGATCGTGACACAAATGCATGCAATACTAACTTATAAATGGAATTGAGATCACCAATGATTCTTGCCTGTAAAATCACAATACAAAAATAAAGCTAATTTTTTTTTTTTATCTTTTTTTTTTTTAAATGTGGAGATTAATCAAGAACAAATTACACTAATAAAATTGTAAGCATGTAATACTAGATTTTTTTTTTTTTTTTTTTTGTAAATGATTAATCAAACACGATGTCACAAACAAGAACTTATAATTATCAAATAGAACAAGATATTAGCTATCACGAATGAAAGAGGTTGATGAAAATAATTAACAATAAAATGGAAGGTGAGATTTTTTTTTTTTTTTTTTTTGGCACAAAAAGAAATATTAATGATAATTTCGAATACTAAGTGCAATACCAAAGAAGTAAAAATCAACAAACCAAAGAGTAGAGTAATTTACCAACCAAGATTTAAATTTATCACGGATAGGCCTCAAATTACGTGTCAGATGACGTGGCAACAGGCGATGACGTGGCGTTGCATGATGACGTGGCGCTGCTGACTGAACTACTATGGCTCCAGACTGCTGATGTGGTTGATGACGTGGATTTAGAGGGCTGACGTGGTGGGTTAATTAATTTCACCTCCAATGCCTTCTTCCTTGTCTTCTGCAGTTCGTTGCCACTACTGACGGCGACTCAAGAGAAGTGGATCTGTGATTCTGCTTGGGACCTGCGGTGCGAGGAAAGGGGCTTTGGTGTCGCTGTGGACGGGGGCCAGTTGATGCGTGGATCCGATGCTGCTTCTGAAGGCGATGGCACTGTGGACGGTGGCAGATGGAGATCTGTTGCGTTGCCTTTGCTGCGGTAAACCACCAGTCGGCGCTGGCTGTGATGGGTGGTTGGCTGCGTCTGATGGTCTGTGCTGCTGATTTGGTTGCTGAAACCGAGAGTCTGTTGTGGCCTGTTGTCGGAAAATCTCTCGCCGTGGGTGCTATGGAGAGCTGTCGTGGGTTTTTGGTTGTTGTTGGGGACGCCCGATCTGACCTCTGGCGAAGGTGGCGTGCTTGTGCGGCGGCGGCTTGCTGGTGGAGAAGATGAACAGTGTAGGCGTGATGGCAGGTGGCGTGGAGAGTGGACTGATGTGCAGGTCTTCTCGGTGGTGGGTCTGCCGCTGTGACTGGATGAGGCGCTGCTGATGGAAGGGGCGCCGCTGCTGGAAAACCGGTTACAGTCGCGGATGAACAGTAACTTTATTTTTCGATGAACAGTAACCTTTTTTTTTTTTCCAGATTAGTTGTAACACATAGATCGATTAATTGTAAGAACAATTAAAACCAGGCTCTGATACCAAATTTGACGCGGGACAACAAATAAAAAGAATTAAAGCAAGAAAAGAAAGAAGCTTTAGAGAAAGAAAGAAGCTAAAGAAGAGGAAGAGAGGGGATTGGAGAGGTGCAAAGTCTTGCAAATTTTCATTCATTCAAAAGTCCCTTAACACTTAGAAAAGTAGGGTATTTATACTAAAACCCTAACTTGAATAAGCAATTGGGCTTATGGCCCATTAAATAAAATATCCAACATTAATTAAATCAAGCCTAACAAATAAAACCAAAGTAATAAAACTCAACTGAAAGTCCATATAAATTAAACCCAAAACACAAGTTAAAGCCCAATTTCTCAATGGTTTGGACTATCCTCCATCGTCTATGATCATACGCGTGCATAAATAATATTTCTGGTTCGGTGTCCCCATCAAAAAAACTTGTAGATTTACATATGAATCAACTTGAGCCTATACAAATTTATATAGACAACCAGATTGCAATTTCAATTGCAAATAACCATGTCTTCTATGGAAAGACTAAGCAATACAAGATTAAGTTGTATTTTTTAAGAGAAGTGTAGAAAGAGGGTGAAGTAAATCTGCTTTGTTGATTTTGCCTTGTAATTAGCAGATTTTGTTGATTTTTTGCTAAATTAAAACTCTATTTAAAAGGAGTTATTCCGTCAATATATAAAATACATCCTTCTAGCTTGTTTTCCCCCCTTCTACGTTAGTTATCCTGATCTTTGCTGAATTTGTTCATAATATCTATCAACATACTGGAAAGCCCTGATCAAAACATACATATTACGTTTTGAAAATAGTAAATCCTTTATCATTGGAAGCATTAACTAAGTCAGTCTGGACTTTACCTCAGCGAAAAGGCGCAAATTCAAGTTTAGACTACTGTGGTTAATTGCATAAAAAAAAAGAAGTAAAATTAATATCCAGAAGCATCGAAGCCTGGATCATTACATAATTGGGCTATCTCTTTTTCAATCTTGGCACGTGCTAGCTAGTTGTAAGAGCGACCTCCAGGTTAAAGCAGGTCCTGTAACATCTTATACAACTCAAAATTCGCTGTCCCAACCGATGACTTTAATAATTTCATTACCGTAAGGGTCCCTAGTACGATTGTCCTTTACTCCTTCAGGCAAGTGGTGATGGAAACCAAAAGTACGATAAGCATATTAGTCACGAAAGATGGTGCACTAGGTGTTAATTTGTATAGATATGGCATTTGAAATAGATCTTTTTCATTGCAGAATTGACATGTTACATGCGTTTCAGTTTGGTGTACTTTAGGGTACTCAATTACAAATAAATCTGATAAGCTTAATCATCTTCTGCTAAGCATTACTGCTCAAAATTCATGTCAGCCTCACGCACCAATTGTTTTTTTTTTTTTTTTTTTTCATGAAAAGAGATTCTGCCGAACTCTATCTTAAAAACTTTTAGTGATTTACCAGTTTACCTTCATACTATTTTAAGTACTTGGAATGTACCTGCAGGTCTATATATGTCGATAACGGCTTAATATCCTGTAGATCATATACGGCTATATTTCGTACAAAGGGAAAAAGTGCCTGAAAGTTATTATTTCTCATGCATCATACTAGATATGTTTGTGATCACCCTTCAAGGATTTGTTGATTTTTGAAAAATATAGCATAGTATGCTAAAAGTTTTGGACAATAACACATACTAAAAAATACTTGGAAAATAATATAATTTGAATATAATTACATTTTAAAATATTGTTTTTGTACATAATTACTATTTAAAATAGCAAACACATTTTAAAATATGATTTTCTATACAACCATTATTTGAAATATCAGTTGTTTAGTGAATATTTGAAAATATCTTTCTTTTACAAATTAATTAACCTAAATAAAAGTTAATAAATTTTTTGTATAAATATCTAATGATTAAAAGATAAGATTCATGATTTAATGGCAAAAAAAAATTAAAATATAAAATGTTATGACAGGAAAGAGAAATAAAGGAAGATTCCTCTTTTATAAGTTAGAAGGTTTTTTTTTTTTACTTCTTTTACAACGTGCTTCTAGTTAGTGCTTAATATTTATTGAATTGTATTAAAGATTTTATTAAGATAATTGATTTTATTATGAAATTAATTATGATATCCAATGTTATGGACAACTCTAATTGAATTTAAAAAAAAACTATATGAGAACTTAGCAAATTTTATTTTTGTTCTCACAATGTCAATATCAGACCGTTGTTCTTGTGCCTGCCAGTTACAACAAAATAGGGAAATTGACATTTCAGGGGTATGATAACTCTAAATATCTCTGTTACCCATCTGTACATAGTCTTACAGAACCGGTTTGATGTTAATCACTGAAGTAACAGTTTCTGTTATAATTCTGTAATCATATCTCATCACCTGCTCTTACATTGTAGGATCTACCGACTACTGTTCAAAGTTTTCAAGACATGGGACCCCTAAACTGATTAAGCATTATCCACATTACACATGGTAGGTAACCGGTGATAAATGTAATCAGCTGGATGCAGTGACCTCTTCTCCCCAGTTCAGAAATTGATTAGGCTGTTTGGTTCAATTACTTTTTCTTATGTGTACCGTGAGAGCAATAGTCTGGCAGATTGTATGGCTAAGCAAGGAGTGCGCAGATCCAGTGATTTCATTGCTTGGTTTTGATCCATCTCTCAGATTATGTCTATCAGACTAAATGTGCATCTCTTCATAGGCTTGGATTCATGTGAAAATTATTGGAGACTCTTGGAAGCTCCTTCTGGATTTTGCAGTAATGGTTATCTTGAGTAGTTTATATTGTTGCATTCTTAGACTATATCTGATGTTTGGTCCTCTTTGTATGGACTTTGTTTTGAGTGATAGTTTCTGCAAAATTGATATGCGACAGGCTTTGTAATTTTCATGCCGCCAGGCTATGGCGTTTAATGAAATCATATACTTCTAAAAAAAAAAGGTGAATACCGCTTCAGATGAACTCACGACACTTGTCGTACGTAAGCCATATTTTTTCGACAAAAAAATCACCAATAAAAGAGACTCGACAAAAAAAAAAACTCAATCTTATAAAAAAATTAAATTCTTTATTTCAATCATTAATGATACGTTCAAAATGAATATCTACATAAATACTTATTCACATACACCTAATAAAGTAAGTACGAGTAGAAACAGGAAACTATAATAATAAAATTAAACTCTTTTTTTTATATATAAAAAAAATAGACTTGAAAAATCTACTATGTGGCCTGTGTCAAGAGGCCTAGTGGTGATGGAGACTAAAGGCAGGACAAGACATCTCTAGCCTGGAAAGTTGATGCTTTGGATAAGAAAGGTGAAGAAAGTGCTTCAACTGATTTGTCAATTGATATAGATAGATCTTTTCTTATTTCTTGTTTCCTTATCTACGTGAATTTTTATTAAGCATTTCATTCAAGCTTCATTTTAGCTTCGGTTTGTGTTTGAAACCATAGTAGTTTTTATTTTATATTGCGGTTTTAAAAATAAATAGTTTTAGAAAAAGCTATGAAATTTAACTTTTTTAACTAATATTTTAAAAGAGATTTTTAGTGGGATGTTAAAACTATAATATATGTTGATTAATCAAATATTTTTAAATATATGACTAATACAAAATACAAACCGTGCCATGTAAATAAAGAGGGGAAATTGAATTAATCAATAATATCCTAAGCATTTATGAAGCAATTATTTAAAATTTATGGATATGCAGTGCAAACACACCATCAATTATCCCTTGTTGCCTTATGAAAAGAGAGATGATCTTGAACTTTATCTAAACTCTATTAAGTGCCCATATCAACTATGATGTCTGTTACTTACCTAGGCATGTATCTGCAGGTCTGTAACGGTAACATCTCAATATAATTAGTCTAGCTCAAGGCTATATTAATGCAGCGGGGAAAAAATAGAACTGAAAATCATTTTTCATCAGTGGTACTGGATCCTTGTTGGAAAAAGGATGTGTACAGTAGAATCTAAAAAATAATAATACAAAGATTGAGAGGAAAACATATTTTTATTAAGTATTTTTCTTTAAGTTTTCTTAGATATTCTCTCTCTTTTATGCTTCTTCATAATATTGAATTACAAGCTCTTTTATAGGTAAAGGTCCTAAACAATCAAGGAATTAAACTAATACAATAAAATTCTAATTTAAACATGAATTATATTATCTTGACTAAACTGATCGATCGATTCAACTTATTCTAGGTGGTTGACCGGTTATGAACCAGTAGAACGGTTGCCCTACTTTTCATAACCAAAATTTTTTTCATTTTCAACATCCTCCCTTAAACTTGATTTCTTCATAACTCATTACATGTCTCTCATCTTGATAAAAATGTCATATTTAAGTGGCTTTGTGAAAATATTCGTGTCTTCTCATACTTGACTTCATCTTCCGTATTTGCGATGCAATCTCATAAGTAATGAAATCTTGTGTTAACATGCTTTCTTCTATCATTAAATAATGGTTCTTTGCTAATGCAATGACTAATGAGTTGTCCATATTAATTTCAGTATGCTTCTCATATGGCATTCCCAATTTATTCAATAATCACTACCAGAAATTCGCTAAATACCAACGGACATACCGACGAAATTTTTTTTGTCCGTAATTTTCGGCTGAAATCACCGACGGAAAATATTCGTCGGCAATTAGGTCGGTAATTACCGACGGAAATAGGCCGTCGGTAATTACCGACCGAATTATCGACCGAAAATTCAGAATTAATGAAAAAAGGGCGGGCAGTGGCGCGGGGGTTTTAGCAGGTGATTTTTCCGACGGAATCACCGACGGAATTAAAAACTGGGGCCCGTACGCGTGATGGGACCTGTTCACCGTCAAAAAATACCGACGGAATCACCGACGGATTTGAAATGCCAGATCCGTACCGGTGACGTGACCGGTGCACCGTTAAAAATACCGACGGAATCATCGAGGGATTTGAATAGCAGGTCCGTGCGGTGACGTGTTGATTGCCCATCAGAATTACCGACGGTTTTTGCCGACGGATTAACCGACGGAATACAAACCGTCGGTAATTCCGTCGGCAAAAGTGAATATATGGCCACTCTGTCGACACTCTCCTCCCCCATTTCTCCTTCTTCTTCCTAATCCTAACCCTCCCCATCTGCAAAATAACTAGCCCCCCCCTCGCCCCAAAACAAAAATCTTTCTCATCTCAGCACAACAAGTTGTATTTGTTTTGTGGTCACAGCATCCGTGTTCTGATTTACCGACGGATTTTATCATTTTTTGTAAGTAATTCTATCTTTTAAAATTTTAACATTTAAATGTTAATTTTATTGTTTTTTTAGTATATATATTATTTTTTTTTTAGTAGATGTACATGTTTTATTGTTATTTCTCAAACAAACTTGTAGTATATGAATGTATAATTTTATACTTGTTATGGTTTGTTTTAGATTTTGTAAGATTGTATTTGTTTGAAAATTGTTAAAACTTAATTTGTAGAATTACCGAATTACATGTTGTGTTTTGAAATAATTAAGAGCTTGCTTAATTAATGGGTCCTTTTTATAGAGGTTCGATAGAAGTCATGGATGATCGTTCATGGATGTATCTAGATTCACCCCAAGGATTGCGGAGGATGGATTATTGTAACGGGGTTCAGGGTTTTATTAATTTCGCAACATCTATTCCCAGAAATTTTACTGGAGGCGGTATTAGGCGTCCATGCAGAAAGTGTCAAAATAAAAAGTATCTGCATCCAGATGTTGTAATGATGCATCTTCTACACAAAGGGTTTGTGGAGGATTACGAGTGTTGGTATGCACATGGAGAGGTATTTGTTAGTAATAGGAGAATGGGAGAAACGGTGGTTGGGTCAACTTCTAGTGCTAGCAACGTGCATGAAGCGGCAAATGACAACACTAATCCTTACAGAAACATGGTTATGGATGCAATGGGAATGAATCAAGATAATGTCAATCAATGTCCAATCGTAGAAGAAAACCTAATGCAGAGGCAGCTAGGTTTTTTGATTTGTTGAAAGATTCTGACGAACCATTATGGGATGGCTGCACAAACCACAGTAAATTATCGGCTGTGGCACAGGTGTTCACCATCAAGTCAGATCACGGGTTAAGTGAGGCCGGGTATGACAAAATTATTGATTGGGCAAGAAGCATTTTACCAGAAGGGAACAGGCTCAAAGAGAACTTCTATGCTGCGAAGTCCATGATGAAACCCCTTGGTTTAGGATACCAGAAAATTGACATGTGCCCTAACTTCTGCATGTTATACTACCTTGAAAATGCTGTGATGACCGAGTGCATGACATGCGGGCATTCCCGTTACAAACCCAGAACTGGCAGGGGGAAGACTCTAGTGGCATATAAAAAACTTAGATATTTCCCGATCACACCAAGACTACAGAGGTTATTTATGTCACCAAGGACTGCTGAGCACATGACATGGCACCAAACACACGATGCCGTTGATGGTGTGATGGTGCATCCTTCTGACGGCGAAGCGTGGAAACGCTTTAACAGTGTTCATCCGGACTTTTCTGCTGAATCAAGGAATGTTCGACTTGGGTTGTGTACAGACGGGTTCAACCCATTTGGGTCATTTGCTGCTCCCTATTCTTGTTGGCCGGTCATTCTCACAGTTTATAACTTGCCACCGGGAATGTGTATGAGGCCGGAGTTCATGTTTCTATCTACTGTCATACCCGGTCCAAGCAGCCCGGGGCGGAATATAGATGTTTGTCTTCGACCGTTGATAGATGAGCTGGCGCAGTTGTGGTCCTCCGGATCTCTGACTTATGATATATCGAGGAAACAAAATTTCCTTATGAGGGCGGCTTTGATATGGACTATCAGTGATTTTCCAGTTTATGGAATGCTTTCTGGTTGGAGCACGCATGAGAAACTCGCATGTCCATACTGCATGGAAAACAACAAGGCATTCACGCTAGCAAACGGAGGTAAAGCTTCTTTTTTTGACTGTCACCGTCGCTTCTTGCCACTTAATCACAGGTTCAGAAAAAACAGAAAAGATTTCTTTGTTGGTAGAGTTGAAAAAGATGTTGCATCCCCGCGTCTTTCTGGTGAAGAATTGCATCATGTTGTATCAGAGTACGGTGACATTGTGTTTGGCCTTCAATCAGGTAAGCAAAAGTTTCCTGGTTTTGGTTTGACCCATAATTGGGTAAAGCGAAGTATCTTTTGGGAGCTTCCGTATTGGAAGACTAATCTTCTCCGCCATAACCTTGACGTCATGCACATTGAAAAGAACGTGTTTGAGAATATTTTCAACACCGTCATGGATGTGAAGGGGAAGACAAAGGACAACATGAAGGCTAGATTGGATATAGCTTTATACTGTAACCGTAAAAATATGGAGTTGGTTTATGACGAGTCACGGGTTGCAAAACCAAGGGCAAGCTTCGTGTTAGAGAAAAACGCACAACTGCTAGTCTATAAATGGCTTAAGAGTCTGCGTTTCCCGGATGGACATGCATCGAACATATCAAGGCTTGTTAACATAGAGGACTGCAGATTGTATGGAATGAAGAGCCATGACTGCCACGTGTTTATGCAAACACTCATCCCATTAGCTTTTCGTGATTTGTTGCCAAAGGGAATATGGGATGCACTAACGGAGATCAGTCATTTCTTCAGAGATATATGCTCCAGCAAGATGAATGTTGAGCACATTGAGATGCTTCAAACGAATATCATCGAGACACTATGCAAACTTGAGATGATATTCCCTCCTTCATTTTTTGACTCAATGGAGCATCTCCCTATACATCTACCGTTCGAGGCAAAAGCTGGAGGACCGGTCCAGTATAGATGGATGTACCCATTCGAACGGTGAGATATTACAGTTGCAATAGGATTCATATCTTAAAGTATTTTCTATGTTTTTCTTATTTGAAAATACTTGAATTGTACTTCAATGCAGGTACTTGTTTAATCTAAAAAAAAAGGTTAAGAACATTTATCTCGTACTATTTCGAACCTCATCTGAGAACAAGAATCAATCGCGTTCCACGGCATGACGATGGCGGTGAAGTGCCTTCCAGTGGGAACTTGTCAATATTCTCCAATACTGGACGACCCACACCTAAAAATGCCGTAAGAGGAAGATATTTGTCGGAAATAGAATTCAAACAAGCACACAACTATGTTCTATTTAACTGTGATGAGCTGAGACCATTTATTCAGTAAGTCTATATATGTGTAATAGTAATTAAACTTTGTTAGTAATATACTGTTAATTATATATTATAATATCATACACTCATTATCACTTGCAGGCAACATCGACAATATTTGCTCTCCAATAACTCGCAGCTGACCGAATCCCAGATCTTTCAATTACAAGATGAACAATTTGCCACATGGTTCAGAACACATGTAAGCACTATCACAAACTCATTCTAACGTATGCATGTCATTACGAGATTCTCGTTCATTTACCGTGTATTGATGTACATTTAATTACATATATTTACAAGGTTTATCAAATGGGAAGGAGTGCACCCAAGTCATTGTCTTCACTAAGCCTCGGCCCTGAAAGAAAAGTTAGGTGCTACAACGGGTATTTTGTCAATGGATATGTTTTCCATACTGAAGAATACGGGCAAGGAAGAAAGACATACAACTGCGGTGTTTGTGTTAAGGGATCCACAAGTAGTCAGTTAAAAGTTGACTACTATGGTAGATTAGAAGAGGTCGTCGAACTGCAATATCATAGCGAGCATAATAAAGTGTTTTTATTCAAATGCTATTGGTATGACACGACGGACAGAGGAATCAGAGTTGATCCGCACCATGGTCTGGTCGAAATCAACTCAAAAGGTAGACTCCGCAACATAAACGATGTCTTTGTTTTCGCAAAGCAATGTCAACAAGTTTATTACACATACACCCCTTCATTTAGAAAGGATCGTTCAAGAGTTGATTGGTTGTCCGTTTTAAAAACGAAACCACGGGGTCGTGTCGAGGTTGTTCAGGATGAGAACGAAGACACAAGTGTGCGAGATGAAGTCTTTCAAGTTCGTGAGTTGGTTGAACCATATCGAGTTGCTCCTTCGATTGAATTGGAAGAAAATTCAAATTTTCGAGTTCTCGATGATAGTCTTGTTGATATTGACGGAGATGAGTTGAATGTTGTTCTCAGCTCTAGCGGACAAGCAAATGTCGATGAAGAAGATGATATCCATATTGAAGATTGCGATGAAGATGATGACAATTCAATTGACGAGGAAGAAGAAGAAAATTCCGACTAATTATGAAAATGAAGCCCTATGTAAAAACATTTGTATCATGTAATTTAGATTATTGATGATGTATTTTGTAAAACAAAATATTTACTGTTTAAGCAATGTGGTTATTGTGTTTATGTGATGGACAGTTTATCAGTTAAGTTTCTGCAGGAAGGTAAACAGGCAATACAAAGACAACCTTTCCTGCATCATGCAATCTTACCTACAGATAGTGATCCGTCGGTATCTCACAGAGAGTTCGAAATTAATTACGCGAAATGCCACCACCACCGACGACATTACCGACGGCTTCACCGACACATACACCGACGGATTCTAGTCCGTCGGTATCTCACAGAGAGTTCGAAATTAATTACGCGAAATGCCACCACCACCGACGACATTACCGACGGCTTCACCGACACATACACCGACGGATTCTAGTCCGTCGGTATCTCACAGAGAGTTCGAAATTAATTACGCGAAATGCCACCACCACCGACGACATTACCGACGGCTTCACCGACACATACACCGACGGATTCTAGTCCGTCGGTATCTCACAGAGAGTTCGAAAATATTTACAACAAAATGCCACAATCACCGACGTTCATACCGACGGATAATCATCCGTCGGTACCTCACAGAGAGTTCGAAAATATTTACGCGAAATGCCACCAACACCTAATTACCGACGAAGTAGGTCCGTCGGTAATTCGTCGGTTACACATATCACCGACAGAATTACCGACGGACCGCACGTTTTCCAAAGTGCGTTAATTGAGCCTCTGAACTTGTCAGATTACCGACGGAATCACCGACGGACTACGAAAAATTTGGAGGGCTTTTAAAAATTCGGAGCGAAATTCGAAAAATACCGACGGAATTTTTACCTGTTACCGACGGAATTTTGCCCTGTTACCGACGGAGGTGAATTCCGTCGGTGATTCCATCGGTAAAATTGACCTATAAGTTCCAGCCCCGCCGCTTCGCCTCATTTTTTCTTCTTCTCTCCGCCGCTTCGCTTCTCCTCCGTTTTTCACCTTAGATTTTTCATTTTTTTCACCTCAATCCTTAAACACTTTCACCTTTAATCTCTAGCAAGATTTGGTGTTGTAAATCTTCATTATATTAAAAGGTATGTGTTTTTTTTCTAATTTATTTTATTTTATTTTATTTTTAGTTGTTTTTATTTTTGTTGTGTTGGTGTTTTTTGTTGCAATGTAGATAAAGTTTTGAATTTGACACATTATTAAGGTATGTGTCGCACGTCAAAATCCGCGCGGCTTCCGCTGGCGATTTGTTTATTGTTGTTTGTGTTTTGCTTGGTTCGTTGGAGTCGCCACCTAGTATTATGGTCACTAGGAACCTATGGTCTGCGAGAGTCTGAGTAAGGGACTAGTTGTGCAAGGGGAAGACGCATCACCCCCAGTGCACCCTACCTAAGGTAAGCTGCATTGTTGTTTGATTGTTTTTCTAGGTCAAATTTCTATTCGTTGGTCTTTCTAAGGTTCAAGGCAGATCTCCCCTCATGAGGAAGTCTCTACCTTATTCGGTTAAATCCTAACCATTCTAAAGTCTTAATTTATTTACACCTTGTATCTTTAATATTTGAGGGTGTACTTTATCATGTAATTTTACACCTTTCAAATATTAAAGTCTACATCTAGATCCTAGAAAAAAAAGATTGGAAAAAGGTTTTTGATATTTTGGCCAAACCCTAATGGATAATCATAAACTAGTTATGATATCCATTTTTTGGATTTTTCAAAACGTGAGAAAGATGCAATTTTTCGAAAAAAAATGCTTGGAAAATTTTTAGGACTTGGCCGTATGCAATAAAATATTTTTTCTTTTTGATATATTTTTTAAAAAAATATTTCGAAAAAATCGGGTATTTTAATACCGGACTTGTATCTTACAATGTAAGTATACAACCCAATATTAAGCAAACTTGGTGGAAAAATATTTGAGAAAACCACAATTTTTAAATGATTTTTTTTTTATATATATTTTTTGAAAATAAAAAATAAAAACGAATAAAAAACTAAAAGGCATGAACAGTGAACAGTGACGGCATGAACAAGGCTAAAAGGCATGAACAGTAGACATGAATTATAATTCACGTCTACTGTTCATGCATGAACAGTGACGCCGAAGAAGAAGAGGAAGGTGAGCGGACCACCTGGCGTGGCGGCGATGGCTGGCTGGAGGAGGAGGACCTGAAGCTGGTGGTGGAAACGGCGGTGGGGTTGGCTGGAGCGGCTGCAGCTGGAAGAGGAAAAAAAGAAGAAAATCTGCAGCAGGAAAAGGGAGGAAGGCTGGTTTTTTGGCTTACTTTGGACCCGATCTTCCCCTCCCTCAGAGCACGAAATTGGCTCCTATTTATAGGGATGGAAAGAGGGTAATCTTGTCTTCAACGGGGAAAAAGTCTCAGCCCTTGATTCGACTCGAGGAATCCAAGCCGTTGGTTCAAAGTGTGCACCTCGAACTGCAAAATTTGGCAATCCAAGGCTGCAGACTGCCCGAGGGTGCCACTTTGGACCAATAAACGGAGCCGTTTCCAAGATGTTACCCCCGACCGGACCACTCTACGAGATAAAGATGTTTCAGGGGAACATGTTGGTGCACGCCTTGTCGGATTTGGGGGCCAAAAGAGTGAGAAACCGTGCCTGGAAAGCAGCCACTCGGGCAGCTTTGTGAGGAAGACGATGAACAGTAACCGGGCGACGCGTCGCCTGGTCCCTTCCCTCAACACAAAAACGGCGCCGTTTGGGATAAAAATTAGGGCTTTTTGCTGATTTTCAATTTAGCCCTCCAGAGTTCAATGTCTTTCAATTTGACCCCCGGATTTTGTCAATTAGACCCCTATAGTTTGGCGCCTTTTGCAAGTTGGTCCTTGTCTTTGGATTTTGTCAATTTTACCCCTAATTGACCCCAAAACTTCAATTTTCTTGCAATTTGATCCCTGATTTCAATCAATCAACTTGGTAAAAATTAAATTTGGTCTCTTAAAATTCCAATATTCTCAATTAAGCCCAAATTAAGCTCCCAAACTTAATTTTTCACCAATTAAGCCCCAAATAAAATTAATTTGACCCATTTAAAGTATAATTAAGTCATTGCACTTAACTAAATCCTTCAATTGGACCCAAATTAATTCTTAAACATAATTAAAATTCAATTTGGCCCATGATTAAATCAAATTGGCCTATTAAAAATTTAATTATGTCCTTGGACTTAATTTTCATGCGAATTCGTCCAATAATCATTTAATTTGACCTTCGAATTTGCATTTAATTCTTCTAAAAATTGCAGCTTGATTTCCCGACCTACCTTCTCCACGTTGTCAGCCTTTATTTTATTTTTTGATTTTTATTTTGAAAAAAGAAATTGATTTTTGGGGAATAACCCAGAATTGGGTTATGACAGTTGCCCCCCTCTTTACAATGCTTACGGTAGAAGGTCTCTTAAGAGACTTTAGATAGTAAGCGTTGTAAAGAAGAAAAAAGGAAGAGTTTTTTTTTTTGAAATGGTCGAATTGTCATGGGTGACCTACCCGGGTGAAAAACACGAAGATGTTTTAAAGTGGTGAAAAATACAAAGATTTTTCAAAGAGGTGAAAAATACAGAGATTTTTCAAAGTGATGAAAAATGCAAATATTTTTCAAAGTGGTTTTGTTGTAATGGGCAACCGGCCCAAGATGGAAAACGAAAAGAGTTTTCAAGGTGGTGAAAAATACGAGGATTTTTCAAGGTGGTGAGAAATGCAAAGATTTCTCAAAATGGTGACAAATGCAAAGATGTTTTCAAAGTGGTTTTGTTGTAATGGGCAGCCGGCCCAAGATGAAAGGTTTTGAAAAATACAAAGATTTTTCAAAGAGGTGAAAACTGCAGAGATTTTTCAAAGTGGTGAAAAATGCAGAGATTTTTCAAAGTGGTTTTGTTGTAATGGGCAACCGGCCCAGATAGAAAGTGATGAAAAATGCAAAGATTTTTCAAAGTGGTAGAGAAATGCTAAGATTTCTCAAGATGGTGAAAAATTTTAGAGGTGGTGAGAAATGCAAAGATTTCTCAAAATGGTTTTATTGTTATGGGCAACCGGCCCAAGTGAAAAAGTTTGAAGGTGGGGAGAAATGCAATGATTTCTCAAAAATGGTTTTATTGTTATGGGCAACCGGCCCCAAATGGAAGAATTTTGGAGATGGGGAGAAATGCAAGGACTTCTCAAAAATGATTTTATTGTTATGGGCAACCGGCCCAAATGGAAGATGAAAAGAGTTTTGAAAGAGGTCTGATTATAATGAGTGACCTACCCGGGCGAAAAGGCAAAAATGTTTAAAAGGGACGACATGATAGGACTCGATGGGGAACGAGGGCTGAAGAGCGCACTCGCAAGGTTGTAGGGTTAGAAAAACACACTACCTAAGAGGTGAGTGCTCCAAGGCGCACTCTAAAGGAGGTAAGGAGGTAAGGTTGGAAAACGCACTACCTAAGGTGGTTAATGGCCCTAAGGCGCACTTAAAAGGAGGTATGGTTGGAAAACACACTACCTAAAGTGGTTGATGGCCTTAAGGCGCACTTAAAAAGAGGTAGGGTTACAAACATGCACTACCTAAGATGTGAGGGCTCGAAGGAGCTCTCAAAAGGAGGTATGGTTGGAAAACACACTACCTAAAGTGGTTGATGGCCTTAAGGCGCACTTAAAAAGAGGTAGGGTTACAAACATGCACTACCTAAGATGTGAGGGCTCGAAGGAGCTCTCAAAAGGAGGTATGGTTGGAAAACACACTACCTAAAGTGGTTGATGGCCTTAAGGCGTACTTAAAAAGAGGTAGGGTTACAAACATGCACTACCTAAGATGTGAGGGCTCGAAGGAGCTCTCAAAAGGAGGTAGGGTTGGCAAACACACTACCTAAGGTCGTTAATGGCCCTAAGGCGCACTTAAAATGAGGTAAGGTTAGAAAACACACTACCTAAGGTGTGAGTGCTCCAAGGGGCACTCAAAAAGAGGTAGGGTTGGAAAAACACACTACCTAAAAGGGTTAGGGCTCAAAGGCTCACTAAAAAAAGGAGGTAGGGTTAGAAAACACACTACCTAAGGGGTAAGTGCTCCAAGGGGCACTTAAAAAGAGGTAGGGTTGGAAAACACACTACCTAAAAGGGATAGGGCTCAAAGGCACACTAAAAAAGAAGGTAGGGTTAGAAAACCCACTACCTAAAGGGGTGAGGGCCAAAAGACGCCCTCAGAGGAGGTAGGGTTGGAAAACACACTACCTAAAAGGTTAGACATTGATCTGTCAAGGATGAAAGTAATGCATCATGATCAATATGCATGTATACTTACCTGAGAAGTATAGGTCCCCTTTTCTTCATGGAGTTCTCCTTTTCTCAAAAGTTTGAGTCTTTGATAGTAAGCTTTGATGGCTTTTGTCCCTCGTGCTTACTTGAGAAATATCTTATGATCTTGGCCTCTAGGAAAGACTTGATGTCATCATTTCTTTGTTCTCCGCCCCTTTTATCTCAAGGGGGTTGCCAATTTTGCCCAATAGTTTCTTCGAAAGGGAATCATTGAGCCATCTCTACCGAATGTTTTTGATTGCCCCCTAGCTTGATCATGCCCCCAAGTATTCAATTCGGGTTTGGGGATGAGGCTATATGAAAAAAGGTTTGACAAGGAGTTGTTTTCATGCAGAATTTTTGGAATTTCAAAGCTATTCCAGACACAGAAATCATTTTGACATCGATTCAAAGCGAACTCATTCTGAAGAAATTCAAGTGATTCCTATTGAGAGGTTATCAAAAGTGATGAAAACTTTTTGTTTTGATTTTTGGTGAAAAATATGAAGTGACATTTGGTTGGTCACAAAAGGTTGAAATTTCAATTTGTGGGTTATTGAGAACCGTTGGGAAAGTGTGAACAATCACGAAGGTGACATCTGGTTGGTCACAAAAGGTTGAAATTTCAATTTGAGGGTTATTGAGAACCGTTTTCAAAGCATTCATTTTATTTGCATGAATAATGAATTTGTTTCGCATGAGAAAGCACTGCCTACCGATCCAGATTGCTTGCCTTTGATCAGAAAGGGCTTAATTAGGCACGTAATGCAGGCTTGGGCTTTTAGCTATGAAGAAAATGATATTTGTAGGCTCAAAAGGTGTTTAAGGGACTTTAAGACTAAGGATCACAAGTGCTTATATCCCAAACTCTTTTGTTCATACATTTTTGGACCTTGGAATTGATTTGTAAAATGGTCCACGGAGCCCCCCAGTGTTGGGCTTGGGCTTGGGCTCTTTCTCTTTGTTTTTCTTTTCTTCATTTGATTTTGAGCATCATTGCATTGGATTTTTTTATGCTCAGAATTTTGGATCCTTTGGATTTTTCTTCATGCCCCCCAGCTTTGTATGGGCACCTTTGATGATTGAGAATTTTCTTTTATGCCCCCCAGTATGGTTTGGGCACTTTCATCGTTGAAGAATTTTTCATGCCCCCAAAGAGTTATTTGAGCACTTTCAATCATTATGGATTTTGTGCACTTGCCCCCCAGTGTAGGGTGTGATCCTAGCCAAGGTTATTTTTCAAGAGAAATTTATTAGGCTCAAAAGGGGACTGCAAAGGATATATTTCAGCCTTGTGAAAGGATTATCAAAGATGGCCTTTCTTCATCTCAAATGCATGCGTTTAGGATCGGTAAGCCTTGCTTTCATGCGAGTATGCAGTGTGATTTCTCATTATTCATGCAAGTAAAACCCAGCTTTTGGAGTCACTTCACGATGTTTTTTTTTTGGGTTTTCTAGGTGTATGGTTACCTCTCTAAGGAATCACCTGAATTTCCAAAACTCGTTTGTTTCAGACAAACATCAACATGATTTCTGTTTTGGACTAAACTTTGAATTCCCAAAAATCCTTGTGAAAACATGCACAGTTTTGGAAGAAAGGGGAAACACGCCTAAAGATTTTTGGCGCAATGGTTTCATGCTTAAAGGTTATGCTCAAAGTGTTATTTGCATGAAACAACAAAAAAGAAAGCATGTGATGAACACAGCAAAACACATGATCTTATTAACAAGACAGGCTCAATAGACAGGGAAAGTCTTGTGGAATTTTGAGCCAAATTACCAACAAGACTAAAACGGGTTAAAACAAACATGATTAAGCAAAAATGCAATAATTGGGTAGGCTCCATCTTCCCATTCTATAGCAGAACTTTGTCCTCTATCCTCAAAAGTGCACATTGCCTTCTTCACACCTTGCTCTTACCATTGGTGCTTTGAGGTTTCTAGAGCATTCCGCCTCTAGTGCATTCACCGATCCACTACCTGAAGCATGATTGGGTAGAGGGTTCGAAGTTATGTTTGGAGTTCCTTCGAGGGTGACCCATCCGACTTTAATCAGATGCATAAGCCTCTTCTTAAAGGCACTGCAAGTATGAATGTTGTGTCCCGCGGCGCTAGCATGGTATTCGCAAGTAAGGTCGGGCTTGTACCAATTGGGGTAAGGTGGTTGTAAAGGTGTCAAGGGTTCAGGAGCTATACGCCCAATGCTTAGTAGCTTTTGATACATCTCATTTAATGGCAATGGTAATAGAGGTAATTGTTCTTGGGTTTTTTGGTGTTTGGTTTGAAACTCAGGTTTCCTAGTAGGAAATGAAGGGTTGAAATTGATGTTGGCGATTTGGGGTGAAGTGTGGTAGTTTTGGAATGGGTTTTTCCTACCCGTGTAACCACCTTCATCATAGTCGACCTCTTTCATTTTACCCTCAAAGCCTCTTTTCTCAGTGGGCACAGATATTCTACCACTTTTTACCCCTTGCTCAATGCGCTCAGCTACTGCCACAGCATCAGTAAATTTCTGGGCCGAACTACCCATCACATGCTCGTAGTATGGGTCCTTGAGTGTATTGGCGAACAGAGTGACCATCTCTTTATCTAGGAGCGGAGGATGTATTTGAGCAGCTAGGTCTCTCCACCTTTGAGCATATTCCCTTATGCTTTCCTTGTCCCTTTTCTCTAGATTGGAGAGACTGGTTCTATCAGGAGCAATGTCCATATTGTACTTGTATTGCTTGACAAAAGCATCCACCAAGTCTTTCCATTTTTGGATCTTTGTGTTGTCCAATCTCATGTACCAACTTAATGTTGTCCCACTTAAGCTATCCTGGAAAAAGTGCATTAGTAGTTTTTCATCATGTACTACTTCTGCCATTTTGTTGCAGTAGGATTTGAGATGAGTCATGGGGCATTGCGTTCCGGTATATTTGATGAATTCAGGAACACGGAACTTTTTTGGGACAACCACATTTGGGACCAGACACATTTTTGCTGCTCGTACTAGATCGTACAACTCTACCCCTTCAATGGCTCTAATTCGAGCTTCCAACGCCGCCATTTTATCTTGACCAATGCCATCAGATGACTTGGTCTTGTGAGACTCATTGGCAAATGGATCTATGACTACAGGGGCTGGTGCTGATGGCGTTGAGTGCACAAATGCTGGATTGTGTGGAGGTTCTTGACCATGTTCACTCATTGTTTCTTCGGGTTGAGCCATAGTAGGTCGATTGGAAGGACCTTCAACAGAGGCATTTCTAAGTGTATGCTCGAGTAAGCTAGTGAGGCGAGCCACACTTGCTTTCAGAGACTCTAACTCTTCTTGGAAATGGGCATCACGGTCAGCACGCTCTTCACCTTCCATGTTTCTTGCTCGGAGTCGAGTGTTGTAGACTCTTTGGGGACCTATATTTCAACCTGGCGCATGTATGTTATTTACAATGGATGGATGTATGTGTGTGGATGCAAATGTATGCACATTTGGTATGAATGGAAAAAACTCATGCAAAATGAATAACAAGAGAGTTCATGCTTTAAAGGAAGGTTCTAGGTCATTACATGATGGGTAGGCATTCTACCTGGTCTTGAAAAGGTCTATGAACTGCCCAGTGACCACCTCACATGAAGGCAGTGTAGGGGTTTACAAGGAATGGTTGGGGCACAATGTGACCGCCATTACCAAGTAAACACTCAGCTCATAGTTGGATGTTTCACGAATCTGAACCCCGACTGAAAGTCATGAGGCAGACCGCTACTCCCCACCTAACCTAGAATAGGGTTTATTCGCAAAATTAAAATGCATGCTAAAGCAGTAAAAATGCGAGCTAAAATTAAAGACCAATAAAAGGAAAACAATCAAACAATCAATGCTTAGTCCGACCACACATGGTTGTCCCCAGTGGAGTCGCCATTCTGTCGCACGTCAAAATCCGCGCGGCTTCCGCTGGCGATTTGTTTATTGTTGTTTGTGTTTTGCTTGGTTCGTTGGAGTCGCCACCTAGTATTATGGTCACTAGGAACCTATGGTCTGCGAGAGTCTGAGTAAGGGACTAGTTGTGCAAGGGGAAGACGCATCACCCCCAGTGCACCCTACCTAAGGTAAGCTGCATTGTTGTTTGATTGTTTTTCTAGGTCAAATTTCTATTCGTTGGTCTTTCTAAGGTTCAAGGCAGATCTCCCCTCATGAGGAAGTCTCTACCTTATTCGGTTAAATCCTAACCATTCTAAAGTCTTAATTTATTTACACCTTGTATCTTTAATATTTGAGGGTGTACTTTATCATGTAATTTTACACCTTTCAAATATTAAAGTCTACATCTAGATCCTAGAAAAAAAAGATTGGAAAAAGGTTTTTGATATTTTGGCCAAACCCTAATGGATAATCATAAACTAGTTATGATATCCATTTTTTGGATTTTTCAAAACGTGAGAAAGATGCAATTTTTCGAAAAAAAAATGCTTGGAAAATTTTTAGGACTTGGCCGTATGCAATAAAATATTTTTTCTTTTTGATATATTTTTTAAAAAAATATTTCGAAAAAATCGGGTATTTTAATACCGGACTTGTATCTTACAATGTAAGTATACAACCCAATATTAAGCAAACTTGGTGGAAAAATATTTGAGAAAACCACAATTTTTAAATGATTTTTTTTTTTATATATATTTTTTTGAAAATAAAAAATAAAAACGAATAAAAAACTAAAAGGCATGAACAGTGAACAGTGACGGCATGAACAAGGCTAAAAGGCATGAACAGTAGACATGAATTATAATTCACGTCTACTGTTCATGCATGAACAGTGACGCCGAAGAAGAAGAGGAAGGTGAGCGGACCACCTGGCGTGGCGGCGATGGCTGGCTGGAGGAGGAGGACCTGAAGCTGGTGGTGGAAACGGCGGTGGGGTTGGCTGGAGCGGCTGCAGCTGGAAGAGGAAAAAAAGAAGAAAATCTGCAGCAGGAAAAGGGAGGAAGGCTGGTTTTTTGGCTTACTTTGGACCCGATCTTCCCCTCCCTCAGAGCACGAAATTGGCTCCTATTTATAGGGATGGAAAGAGGGTAATCTTGTCTTCAACGGGGAAAAAGTCTCAGCCCTTGATTCGACTCGAGGAATCCAAGCCGTTGGTTCAAAGTGTGCACCTCGAACTGCAAAATTTGGCAATCCAAGGCTGCAGACTGCCCGAGGGTGCCACTTTGGACCAATAAACGGAGCCGTTTCCAAGATGTTACCCCCGACCGGACCACTCTACGAGATAAAGATGTTTCAGGGGAACATGTTGGTGCACGCCTTGTCGGATTTGGGGCCAAAAGAGTGAGAAACCGTGCCTGGAAAGCAGCCACTCGGGCAGCTTTGTGAGGAAGACGATGAACAGTAACCGGGCGACGCGTCGCCTGGTCCCTTCCCTCAACACAAAAACGGCGCCGTTTGGGATAAAAATTAGGGCTTTTTTGCTGATTTTCAATTTAGCCCTCCAGAGTTCAATGTCTTTCAATTTGACCCCCGGATTTTGTCAATTAGACCCCTATAGTTTGGCGCCTTTTGCAAGTTGGTCCTTGTCTTTGGATTTTGTCAATTTTACCCCTAATTGACCCAAAACTTCAATTTTCTTGCAATTTGATCCCTGATTTCAATCAATCAACTTGGTAAAAATTAAATTTGGTCTCTTAAAATTCCAATATTCTCAATTAAGCCCAAATTAAGCTCCCAAACTTAATTTTTCACCAATTAAGCCCCAAATAAAATTAATTTGACCCATTTAAAGTATAATTAAGTCATTGCACTTAACTAAATCCTTCAATTGGACCCAAATTAATTCTTAAACATAATTAAAATTCAATTTGGCCCATGATTAAATCAAATTGGCCTATTAAAAATTTAATTATGTCCTTGGACTTAATTTTCATGCGAATTCGTCCAATAATCATTTAATTTGACCTTCGAATTTGCATTTAATTCTTCTAAAAATTGCAGCTTGATTTCCCGACCTACCTTCTCCACGTTGTCAGCCTTTATTTTATTTTTTGATTTTTATTTTGAAAAAAGAAATTGATTTTTGGGGAATAACCCAGAATTGGGTTATGACAGTATGTATATTTCGTTCCTTTTTTTTTGAATTTTTTGAATATTTTTTGAATTTGTTGAATATTTATGAATTTAATTGTTGAATAATTGAATTTAATTGTTGAATTTATTGAATATTTTTTGTTGTTGTGTTGTTAGAATTGTTATTAGTTAATTTAACTTAGAATTAGTTAAAGTTGAATATTTGAATATTTTTTTTAATATTTTTTGAATTTGTTGAATATTTGTGAATTTAATTGTTGAATAATTGAATTTAATTGTTGAATTTATTGAAAATTTTTTGTTGTTGTGTTGTTAGAATTGTTATTAGTTAATTTAACTTAGAATTAGTTAAAGTTGAATATTTGAATATTTTTTGAATAATTTTTGAATTTGTTGAATATTTGTGAATTTAATTGTTGAATTTATTGAATATTTTTTGTTGTTGTGTTGTTAGAATTGTTATTAGTTAATTTAACTTAGAATTAGTTAAAGTTGAATATTTGAATATTTTTTGAATTTTTTGAATTATAATTGTTAATGTTGAATTGTAATGATTAATTTGTTGAATTATAATTTGTTGAATTTATTGAATATATTTTTTGTCATATTTTTTATTGTTTTGAATTTATTGAATTGTAAGGATTAATAGTTGAATATGTTGGAATAATTAGTATAGATTGGTTCGATTGGTTGTGGCTATTGTTAATATTTGCAGGTTTGTGAATTTGGGTAGTATCCAGTATAGGGGAGGTGCTGCCGATTGTTTTTTAACTTTTGAATTTTATTATACAATTATTAATATAAAATTATTTAGATGCGCAAAATGAAAACCAGAGCTGGTCGTCTAGTCGAATCAAGTTCGTCTAGCAGCGATGATGATGTTTCCTTAGGTGCCTCTCAAGAAGAGGCACCTACACCACCTGCGCCGTCAACCGATGCTGCCTCTTCCAGCGATGTTTCACATCGCAGACGCGGCATGCCTTCGAAGCGGAATCAATTTACCCGCCAGTTCGAGGCACAGTGGAAGGACGATCTTTCAATGTAAGTTTGTTAATGTTTTAGTTTTTTTTATATAAAAAAAAACAAATTTAAAACATAATTTATGAAGTAATCACAAATTAATTTTCATTTCTTTTCAGGTTCACAAACATTGAGGCCGCCCGATTAATATCATCGGCGTTTAAAGCGTCGATGGAGATTCCATTGTTTCAATGGAGTCAGATATCCAGACATCCTGAATGGATGCCTCAAATCAATGCATGGTTTCGTAGATTTGAGGTTCGTGTTAATATATAATTTTCAGCTTATTTCTAATAAATTCAAGTTATAATTGTAAATAATTTATTAACATTTTAAAAGATTATTTTTTTATATACAACATCGATTCTGCTGGGACGATGAACATGACAGTGTTGTGAGGAGGGTGTGGGAAAATCACGCGGCAATTAGGTAACATCGAAAACAATACGACTTTTTTTTTACATAATTATTTATGTTTTGAAATGTAATTTTTTCGTGCGTGAATTAGGTTGCATGATTTTTGGTATGACGCCCAGAAAAAAGCAAAAAAAACAGCGAGGGATAAGGGGTTACAAGGCTGGAACGATATTGCGGTTTGGAGGGATTTCAAACCAATATACATCCCGGAAGATATATGGCCGCACTATCTTCAGCACGTGACGTCTGAGCGGTTCACTCGACGCTCACAGTCCGGTGCCGGCAACCGGAATCGGCAAATTCATGGCTCGGTTACAACGCACACCGGCGGCTCCGTTCCGTTTGCTGCACATGCGAAACGGATGGTAAGATTAATTTAAATGAAATATATCGTTCAATTAATTTGTTGTTAATACATTTGTTTCATTATATATAGGCTACGTCTCTTGGACGTGAGCCGAGCCCTATGGAGCTGTTTGTGGAGACGCACGTGCGGAGTCATGACCGCCAAAAGGGGACGCAACAGTTCGTTGACAACCGTGCTCAACAGTTTGTGGTGTGTTTGTTCAACCATTTTATTTTATAAGTTATTATCATGTTTATTGAATTGAATATGATTTTTTTTTTTTTTCAGGAGACCTATAATAATCGGTTGAGGGAGAGATACGGGGATGATCCTTCGACCCATCCGGAATTCGATCCGGATTTGTGGATGGAGGCTGGATCGTCAGGTGGACCCAATAAAAATCGGGTTTACGGGCTCTCCAACACTACCGCTGCCAAGTTGCGGTCGATCGGTACTGCTTCAACCGGTGGGAGCTCCCAATCTGTATCGAGCTCCCAATCTAAGGAGTTTGTGGCCTTGCAGCAAAGGTGCGACCACCTATCAGAGGCGTACACACAACTCAAAGAAGAGCAAAGATTGGCGAACGAACAACACAGATTGGCGGACGAACAACGCAGAGCAGAGTCTGAACAACAAAGAGCGGCCTATGAAGAGCTTCGTCAAATGGTCATGAACATGACACAAGGTGGAACATGTGCGCCTAATCCTTTTTGGCCGCCTAACCCCCACCCTCCTCCTCCTCCTCCTCCTCCTCCACCTTTATATTAATTTTTTTTTAAAACACATTCATTTTGTAATGAATATTATTTAACTTTGAGTTTTTGTTGCTTAATATAAATTTTATTTGCATAATTGGTTTGTATTACTATTAATTTATATTATTTTTTCTAAATAATTAAAAAAAAAAAATTACACAGGGATTTACCGACGGAAAAAATCCATCGGCATTGGACACCCATCACCGACATATTCACCGACGGAAATAATCCGTCGGCATTGGACAGTGTCTGCGGTATTCCATCCCATCACCGACGGAAATAATCCGTTGGTATAAAAATACTGACGAATTTACAGACAGATTTATTCGGTCGGTATGAAATATCACCGACACTTTTGCCGACGGATGTAGTCCGTCGGTATTTACATAACACCGACGGAACATATTCCGTCGGTATATTCCAAGCGGGAAATTTTTTTTTTTGGCGCGCACGGTCCGTCGGTAAAACCGTCGGTAAATGTTTTTTTTGTATTACCAACCGATATAGCGACGGAATGTGGAATCACCGACAAAAGGTATTCCGACGGGAGTATTCCGTCGGTAATATAGTCGGTAAATACTTTACCGATGAACGTTCTATCACACACCGACGGAATATTTCCGTCGGTAAAACTGTGAAATCTTGTAGTGAATCTCCTTAGCCATATGCAATGACAAACAAATAATGTAGCAGCTACATGTTCAACTTCACATGTTGACAAAGTGATTATATATTACTTCTATGAACTCCATGTGAATGTTGTGTCTTCCATATAGAGAATAAAACTTGTAGTGCTCTTTCACTTATCAATATTTCCAGTCTAATTACTATCACTATAACTCACAAGTTCAAAGCTACTAGAATAATCATAGAACAAGCAAAAATCAACAATACCTTTGATATACCGAAGAATTCCCTACAATGCTTTGAAGTGTCATAATTAGTGTCTCTAGAAATCTACTAATAAGTTCTACTCCAAAAAGAATATCTGGATGAGTGCATGATAAATATCTCAAACTCCTAACAAAGCTCTTGAATGTTGTAAAGTTTATCTTATTTCTTTCATCATTCTCTAACATCTTTACTCTATACTCTACCTAAGTATTTACGTATGCACAATCCTCCATCTTAAACTTCTTAGGAACATCCTTTGCAAACTTCTCGAATGGTCTCCAATCTAGTAACGAGAGCAAAAACCTTATCATAGTCAATCCCAAGCTTTTGATTATAGCTTTTTACCACTAACCTTGCCTTGTATCTCTTCACCTCTTCTTTGACATTCTTGTTTTCTTTATAGATCTAGTTAACATCTATTGGCTTTTCTCCTCTTGGTCTAGGAACCAACTTTCATGTGTCATTCTTCTTAATTGATGCAATCTCCTCATCCATAATAATCTTCATTTTATCCTTTATAGCTTCTTCAAACACTATAGGATCACATGTAGCAAGTTGACAATATAATGTTAAATCATCATTAATAGGATTATGTACCTCATACAAGTCATCAAGGATTCTTATCTTTCTTGGTGGACTAAATAGGCTGCTGCTACTAGAACTCTCACTAGAAGAAGAAGATAAATGTGAATTTGAGTTAATTGGTGATTATAAAGGTGTAACTATAGGTTCTAGATGATCTTCATATATCTTCTTCTATTCATTAAGAAGAAATTCATATTTCTCATCCATCATCTACCTTCCAATCCAATGTTCCTTCTTTATTAAATTCAACATCTTTACTAATCACTGTCTCTTCTTCATTAGAATTGTAAAGCTTGTATCTTTTGGGTGTGATCTAGCTTCATCTTTACTTAATTATCTACATGCATATAACCAATGCTTCCAAATACTTTCAAGTGAGTAGCACTTGGCTTTCTTCCATTCTATACCTCTTGTGGAGTCTTGCAATTCAAACCTTTAGTTGGAAACCTATTTGACAACTAGATAGCACAATCTAAAGCTTCAGCCCAAAACTCTTTAGGCATTTTCTCGGTTTTGAGAATGTTTTTTTTTCCATGTTAAGGATGCTTCTGTTTTTTTCTCTCAATCACACATTTTTTTATGGGAATCTAGGCACTATTAGGAGTCTCTCAACAACATCTCTCATCTTGATTTAAAAAATCATTTTTTAGTGGCCTTGTGAATATATTCGCATCTTGGTTTTATGCCTTTACATACTTAACTTCAACTTGTTTGCAATGCTTTCTTATAAGTAATAAAATCTTGTGTCAATATGCTTACTTATACTATGAAATACTAGATTCTTTTCTAATGCAATGACTGATGAGGTGTCCACATAAATTTTAGTAGACTTCTCTTGTGGCATTCATAATTCCTTCAATAATCTCTTGTGACATTCTCTTTTAGCAATACATGATGTAATTGCTATATATTCAGTTTTACATAATGACAAAGTGACTATGAATTGCTTCTTTGAACTCTATATGAATGATGTGTCTCTTATGTAGAAAACAAAACTTGTAGTGTTCTTTCTATCATCCATATCTCCACCCCAATCATTATCCCTATAACCCACAAGTTCAAGGTTATTAGAATAACCATAGAACAAGTCAAAATCAATAATTGCTTTGATATATCAAAGAATTCACTTTAATGCTTTGAAGTGTGAAGTATTAGGACATGAGACCAATATTCGTCATCTCAAACTCTTTGATCATTGTTGTCTTAAAGTCTCTAAACATCTTTGGATTATTTCCTGTAAAGATTAAGTTATCCATATGTAAACATATAATAAGAGTATCACCACTCTCTTTGATCTTTACATAAATGACATTTATGAGGGCATTTAACAAGTCCATTCTTTAAGAAAAAAGTCATTAAAATGACTATACCAAGCCCTTGGGGCTTGCTTCAATCCATCCAAGGCTTTGTTTCAACTTTAATACCTTGTCTTCATGTCCCCCTTCACTTCATATCTCATAGATTGCTCAATGTAGAACTTCTCTTCAAGAAAACCATTGTTAAGAAAGGCGGATTTGACATTCATTTGATAGATTCTCCATCTATATTGGGCAATAATGATAATTATTAATTGAAAGGTCTCCAATCTAGCAACGAGAGAAAAAATCTTATTATAGTCAATCCCAAGCTTTTGACTATAGTCTTTTATCATTAACCTTGCCTTATATCTCTCAACCTCTCCTTTTGTATTTTTATTTTCTTTAAAGATCCACTTGACACCTATTGGCTTCTTTCCATTTGGTCTAGGAACTAATCTCTATGTCATTATTCTCAAATGGTACAATTTCCTCATCCATATTAATTATTCATTTTGCATTCTTTATTGCTTCTTTAAACACTATAAAATCACATGTAGCAAGGTGACAATATAGTGTCACATCATTATCAATAGGATTAGTTACCTTATATAAGTCATCAAGGCTCCTCATCTTTCTTGGTGGACTTGGTGGAGTGTTACGATTTAAACTTCTATTAGAAGAAGAAAAATGAGAAGTTGAGCTCATTGGTGTTTGCTGAGGTATAACTATAGGTTCTTAATGATATTCATCTCTCATCTTCTTCATCAAGAAATGGTAGGACATCATATTTCTCACTGTTATCTACCTTCCAATCTCATGCTCCATCTTCATTGAACTCAATATCTCTACCAATCACTAGTTTTTTTATTAGGGTTGTACAACTTATATCCTTTAGACTTTTGATCATATCCCATAAAAATCATTGTTTTGCTCTTATCATCTAGCTTTGTCCTTACTTTGATTATCTACATGCATATAGCCAATGCTCCCAAAAACTTTCAAGTGAGAAAGATTTGGCTTTTTTCCACTCCATGCTTCTTGTGTAGTAATGCCATTAAAGCCTTTAGTAGGATACCTATTTGACAAATAGATAACATAATCTACAACTTCACCCCAAAACTCTTTAGGCATCTTTTTTAGTTTTGAGCATTCTTCTTGCTATGTTGAAGATGCTTTTTTTCTCTTTCTCCACCTTGCCATTTTCTTGTGGGGATCTAGGCACTGTTAAAAGTCTCTTTATAATATGATCTTCATAAAACTTATTAAAATTATTAGAAAAAAATTCACCCTCTATCTGTTTTAAAGTGATTTTATTGAATAACCACTTTCTTTTTCAACTAATGCCTTAAACTTTTTAAAAACAACTAAACACATCAGACTTTTCTTTTAAAAGTATACATAAGTTTTTTCTATTATAATCATCAATAAAAAATAAAAAATACAAATTTTTACCAAACAAAACATGGTTTGATAGAACCACAAACACTGACATATATTTCTTGTAGGGTTGATTTGCTTTTGATGTAAACTCCTTTAGAAAACTCTTGTGAAATTGCTTACCCACTAAACATCCTTTACACAACTATTTGGATGTATAATGGATGGTAAACCCTTTAACATCTCCTTTTGTACCGTTATTTTCAAGCTATCAAAATTTACATGCCCTAGTCTCATATACCAAAGCAAGTCTCATCCCTTACATATGTATTTAAGCATATTTATCTCTATTTTTAGCAAGAAAATTCAATTCTTTGTCATGGATACCTTCACAATTATAGTTCTTTTAGCGTCAAGTAATGTCAAAGTACGATCTTTCATTTTAATCTCATACTCCTTCAATAATTGTCCTAAGCTCACTATGTTGCTTTTTACCATTGATATATATAAACAGATATCACTAATAAATTGATGATTTCCATATTCAATTTATTCAAAATCACACACATTTTCCTTTGATGTAGTTTTTAAATTATCTGTAAAGGTGACATTACCTCTAATTTCTTTATCAAACTCCATGAACTTATATGTCTCCACACAAGTGGTTGTTGGCTCCATTATTTAGATACCACATGTTCTTTTTATCTTGCATTTTTTTTTTATCATGCATTAGTAATAGAGTGGTTTCTTTCTCCTCTTGTATCACTAGATTTTCATTCTCTTCAACCTTTTTGGTTGGACATCAGCAATCCCTAGCATAGTGACCTACCTTTTGACAATTATAACTTTAAACTTTTGATTTGTCAAACCTGGATTTTGGATTGCCACTGTCAGTGTAACTAATTGACCAATTTGTTTCTGCGGTTGACGGATTGACTGTTGAGGATGCCACAATCTCCTCTTCCAAATCTACCTCTTACTCCTCTTTTTCTATTTTGTCCATGTCATTTACCTCCTTGAGAGTATCCAAAACCATCTTACTTTGAAAAAAAATGCTTGTGCACCTCCTTTTCAATCTCATCGACTTTTTCCTCATGGGCTTATAATTTTCCCATGAGACCTTGGATTGAAAGAATATTCATATTTTATGACTCCTCTATCATGACCACCATATAATGAAACTTTTTTTGCAACATGTCTCTTCCATATTCTCCTCGTATCTCTTTATTTGATTGTATATGACCAATACTCTTACAAAATATTCTGAAATATTCTTTGATTCAAGCATATGTAACTTTTCAAAATCTCCATGTAGCTTTTATAGATATACCTTTCTCATATTGTCATCTCTTTGTTTTGATTCTTGCAAAATTTATCATGCTTGCTTGGCGGTGGTTACATTGGGCACTATCTCAAAAGTGACATCATCTAGAAATTAGTGGATCATTGTTAGTGCATGTTGATTCTTCATTCATGCCTTTTGTTGTAACCCATTTTTGGGTCCCCATGAAAAATAAAATAAATAGCCAAAAGAGGTTAGAAAAATAACAGGAGGCAGAATCGCCCGAAAAAAAGTCAGAAAAATTGGTCAAGGAATTTAAAAATACAAGGATTAAATTTTTGACAGTATATTCTTGAAGGATGAAAGCCCTATTGAGAAGGAAAAATTTGAATTTTGAGGAGAAAAGCCCAAATTTGGATGTTTATGGACTTAATTGGGTTTTTATGGACTTAATTGGATTTTTATTTGAATTTATAGAAGATTTGATTGCAAGAAAAATTTGATTTTTGAGTCAATTTAGGCTTTAATTTGAAAGAAATTTAAGTTCTGGGGCCAAAATATATTTTTTTAGGAATTTTATTGGGTCAAATCAGGGGTTTAATTGCATAAATATTGAAGTTTAAGGGCCAATTTAGGGATTTAATTAAGAAAATCCGAAACCAGGGACCAAATTGGAAGAGGCGCGTAAATGGAGGGGCTGTTTTGCTTTGGATCAGGGGCCTAATTGAAGAAATTGAAAGTTTATTAATCAATTGAGGGCTAAATTGTGAAAATCAGAGACCAAGGACCAAAGTGAAACAGGCGGCCAACAAGAGGGGCGGGGACCGAGTTCGGAGGACTGATTTGAAGTTTGACCCATTTAAATGAAACGGCGCGTTTTATCCAAAACGACGCCGTTTCATATATATAAAAAAAAAAAAAAAAAAAAAAAAAAAAGGGAAAGACCAGAACGGTGTCGTTTTGAACGACACTGTTCATCTTCTTCCTTTCCCCCGCATAAACAGAAACAGAGACAAAACCATTTTTTGCTTTTTTTTTTCAAAAACTTCCCGCCTCTCTCTCCTCGCCCCCACCACCACCACCGAAAGCATCAATGGCCGACCAGCCGTTGCGTGATTGAAGGCGCACTAACGAAAGGCACGCCGGTTCCCTTTTTTTTCTTATAAATAGAGAGAGGCCGAGAGAGAGGAGGACCCGAGGATAGAGGGAGAAGAGAAATAACGCACGAAGGAGAGGGGAGAAGAGAAACAAACCGAAAGCAAGAAAGAACGAAACCAAAAAACAGAAAAAAAACCGAAGGGAGGAGAGAGAGAGGAGACCGAAGAGAGAGAGAACCAACGAGAGAGAGGCAACACCACAGCGCCGCCGTCCTCGAGGCCACGACACCGCAGCGACACCGCAGCTCCACCAACGATCGCCTCCACGCCAGGTGCACACTTCTTCCTCCCCTGCATTTTTTTTTATCATAGCCATTTTTGCCTCCTGCATGTAGCATGCAGGAGGCGGGGGGGAGAAAAATAATTTCCCCCCTGGGCCATAAGATGCTGGGCCAGCCCGATGCTGGCCCAGCCTTGCAAGCCAAGACCGGCCCACGTTAGCTTTGGGCTGAGACCGGCACACCTTAGTCTTGGGCCGAGACCGGCCCACCTAAGTCTTAGGCCGAGACCGGCCCAATATCATTACGGGCCGAGACCGGCCCGCCCCCCTTTTTTTGGGCTGAGCCTGGCCCATTTATTTGGGCCGGCCCAGCCCTATAATATATATATATATATATATATATATATATATATGTGTGTATATATGTTATATATATATATAAAATATATTTATATATAAAAAATATTTAAAAAAAAAATCTTTAAAAATATTGTGATTTTTCGGCATTTTTTTGTCAAAGTGGTTTAATGTTGGTTTGTATTTTTATACTGTAAAGATACAAAAAAGTGTTAAAAATACCCGATTTTTCGTCAAAACATCAAAGATTTTTTTTAAATAACAAATGTTTTTTGCCTTCAAAAAAAAATTTCTAAAAAAGTCCCTAAAAATATTGTTGATTTTTTCTGCATATTTTTTAGCAAAGAGGATTAATATTGGGTTGTATTTTTATACCGTAAGGATACAAGCTCAGTATTAAAACACCCGATTTTCGTCAAAGCAAAAAAAATAATAATATTTTCCCAAAAATTGTTTTTGTTTTAAAATACGGCCTAGTATCTCCAATATATATATATAAATATTATAACATCATATTTTCATACAACAAAGAAAATATTCAAAAACAATATATGTATTAACATGGCATTTTGGGCTTTAATAACCAGTTTATTCAAGCCATGAGAACTAGGCCAATATTTCAAAAATTCTAAAAAATCTTTTTGCTTTCTTTAGTATTTGGGGATTACGAATTTATAACGTAAAACGTATTCCTAAATATTATTAATAAAGTTTGGTATAGACTTAGAACAATTAGGATTTTACCCCGATAAGATAAAAGACCTTCTTACCGAGGAGGATTTTTCTTGAACCATAAACAGACCAACGACTAGAAGTATAATAACACCTTAGTTTTTATCAGATAATAAAACAATGCAGCTTACCTTAGGTAGGGCGTATTTGGGGTGCTAATACCTTCCCTTTACGCAACCAGTCTCCGTACCCGATCTCTGAGACCAGTTAGGGTTCCTAGTGACCGAAATACTAGGTGGCGACTCCAAAGAACCAAATAATAAAAATTTTCGCCAGTCGAACCCGCAATTGAAAAATGGGTAGATGTATATTTTTTTAGGGTGCGACAGAATGGCGACTCCACTGGGGACCTTGTAGACTAAGCTTTGTTTTTGTCTGATTTATTTGTGTTTTCCTGTGCTTATTTTTTATATGCCTTTCCTTTTATTTAATCGCGTATTTGTTTTTATTTTTACGCGCATTTATTCATGCATTATATACAATTGTCTCATGCATCACTTGCCTTAATTTTGAAAAGCACACACAAGCCTTAAGTTAAGTGGGGAATTAGCGATTTACCCTAGGACTATTGGTCAGGGTTTAAATGCGTGAAACACCCAACTCATATCTGAGTGCCTGCTTGGTAATGGTGGACATACGTGTCTTAACTGTTCCTAGCAACGCCCCCATACTTCTTTACGAAGAACGTCACTGGGCAGATATGAGACCCATATGAAGGCCTTCGAGACCAGATAGAAAAACTACCCACTCTCACGTAATAAATAGAGCTTGTCTTTAGGTTATGAATTTTATTTTTCATTTTGCATCATGAGATTAATTGTTAAACTCATCAACTCAGGTTTTGAGCTGAAATCATGACTAAGTACCTCTCTTTCCAAGAATATGGACAAGAGTCCGAGTTGGCTCAGATTGCCGGAAGGGAAAATGCCAAGAATCGATGCTAGTGGGTTACCAATGCATTACCAAGGTAAATCACATGGTAAACGAATTAGGAAAAGTTACTGCCTATTATGGAATATGTTGACGAGACTCTGTTTGAAAGGCGATATGGGAGAATTGCACACATAGAATTGAGATTGCACTGTACAAGCAGCGGCGATCAAAGCCCTTCTGAATTTTTGGGATCCCAGTTATCGATGTTTTACCTTTGGAAACATCGATATGACACCCACCTTGGAAGAGTATGAGAGAATTCTGGATTTTCC